>NW_025938049.1:6989-12866 GCF_000764305.2 Hyalella azteca | reverse complement strand
ACATTACCCATTAATGTTGACCACATTACCCATTTATGTTGACTACATTAGCCAACATACAACATTAAATTAACTTTTGTTCACACAGACATTATGATTTCCATCACATTTCATTGTATATATAAAATTTCAACACAACACAGACATGCATCAGAAGAGTGTCTGGGCAGACTGACATATATAGGCAGAGAGAGCACTATAACAACAGCAGGATATCAACATTTAAACATCCCAATAACAACATTTAAACATCCCAATAACAACATTTAAACATCCCAATAACAACATTTAAACATCCCAATATCAACATTTAAACATCCCAATAACAACATTTAAACATCCCAATAACAACATTTAAATATCCCAATAACAACATTTAAATATCCCAATAACAACATTTAAACATCCCAATATCAACATATAAACATCCCAATAACAACATTTAAACATCCCAATAACAATATTTAAACATCCCAATAACAACATTTAAACATCCCAATAACAATATTTACATGCACTAATTTGCCTGATCAAGTTCCCTTGCTTATATTTCTTAACACGTTGACTACGAAGTTGTACATATGCGTACCACGAAATGTATTTCTCCAGGACGTAGTGGTACATAATTCTGGTTGCCGAAAATTGGCCAAATCCGAGAACAAAAAAGGCAAAAAAAAACAGGTAACTTGATATATACTAATGGTAGTTTATTTGTAGGTTCCGCTATAAAAATTCCATTTATTTTCTTCTTGCAGTATTTAAAATTTAATTACGAAGTACCCCTATCATAAATTTTAGCCGGCCAACGCAATTGAGAAAAACTAAATCACGGAATTTGTCCGGAAAAAATGACCGTCTAGCAACCCTGTTTAAAAACAGTACAAAAAATGAAATAATAGTGCAAGATGAAGCAATTGTAGTCAACGTGTTAAGAAATGTAGTCTACATTTTTACATATGAAAAATAAAATTTACAGGCAGATTTTAAGTGCCATTCTTTCCACTTGAAACATAATGCATGTTATCAATACTTGCATATTAGTTACTTTCCTCCAATTAATCAAAAATCATGATAGTTTTTATTACTTCTGACTGCTGATTTATTGTCATAAAATAAGCCAATGTATGTTTATCTTCTTCATGCTATGAGCCATGCCTATGAACCTGATGTGTTCCTGACTTTGACGTGGCCCGTAACCAAAGTTATCTTCACAGCCAAAAATACTCTGAAGAGAACTAGTCATGAGAACTTGTGCTAGAAATAGGATGTTTCCAAGGGTTAGAAACTATAATAATGTAGTCATGTATAACCTGCACTACTTTACATTACTTTTTCTATACTTCTACTACTTATACATTACCATACTACTATATAATGAGGGATTTCCATGTGCAACATACTGCTTTTATTGTCTAAAAACACTAGACTTTTTCTATCAAGGACATTATTCCTGAAGACTTTGATTATAGATATAAAGATATATTAGGCCATCCAATACTATCTTATGATACCAAAATGTAAAATATAAGCATCATATGCAAGTACTATTATTTCCGCTAAACACTAATAAGATGCTCCAGTTAGGTCTGATGATATTATATAATATAATAATATAATATTATATTATTTCAACAGGATGTTTACTTAAATCTGATTATATTGCTAGGTTTGTGGCACTCGTACTTGTGTAGATGGCCAAGATGTACAGCAAGAGCCCCAAAGCTGGAGGCGATCGTGTTCACCTCAACCTGCTTGGGTGCAGCGCAGCACAACTTCCCCAGGTCATCCTCAGGGCTGTGGGTGCCTTCACCCTCTGGGGGCCCAGACCCTTCACTTAATTTGCTCCCAGAGGTATTCTCATCACAGGGAGGAGCATCCAGTAGCACATCACATCGTATCAGCGCCAGAGACACTGGCTGTACACAGGTATACGACTGTACAACTGTTCTCATGTACACAACTTCTCTAAAATGCCCCAATTTGTTTGCTGTTTACAAATTCGTTGCATGATACTTGATTTTGAAAATTATGCACTAGCATTTGTGTTGGCATTTGTTCTAAAGTACAGTATGGTCCCATAGTGCCATACTATACAATTGTTCTAATACACAATAAAGTACATACACAATTGTTCATAAATACACAATTGTTCTAAAGTACAGTATGGGACTAAAGTGCCATACTGTATAAGTGTTTAAAAGTACATACACAATTGTTCTAATACACAATTGTTCATAAATACACAATTGTTCTAAAGTACAGTATGGGACTTCCCTAAAGTGCCCCAAAAGATTTGTTGTTCAAAAATTCGTTGCATGTTATTTAGTTTGAAAAATTATGGAATATCATTTGTGTTGGCATTTTTTTGTTCTGAATGCAAGACATTGTTTACCCTGTACTAAATAGTGCATGTCAGCTCAGGCAGCACAACACAGCAGGGTATATGCACTTTGTTTAAATTAAAATCTCTATGTCGCTCAATTTAAACTTGATACAATTACTATGCCATAATCTGTCATTCAGAATAAGCCTTTTCATCAAGAAAAATATATATGATTAAATTTTTTATTTGAACTTTGGATGTGCTAATACAATTAGTGTTTTGACCTCTTAATGGTTTGTATTTCCATTACAGTTAGACACAAATTTTGACACGTGTCATCTGAAAGTTGCACATTCCCAGACATTTTCAGACAAGAACAGAGCAGACAAAATTATAGGGGCAAATCAGAGCTGTTCAGAAAAAGCACATATAAGATTAAAAAGCCACTGTGACATTAAAAAATGAAATGAATAAACAAATAATACTGAACTTTAAAAAATAGGTATTCAAAGATAAAAATTTCATGCAAAAAAAATTTGCAGCCAGGAAACAAGAATAAGCAGAAGCAAACAAAAGTGTGTCAGAGGAGCTGGCAACTCACCTGACCAGGGGCCGTACGATCATAAGTAGTTGACAACTTTGTCAGCCAATCAATTACAAATTTACAAGCTAAATTGGCATATTACAGACAAAAAATTGGCTAATGCAAACCCATATTCTATGGTTTTCAAACCATAGAACACTTATTCTATGGAGTGAATTTTGATAGTATGGCCCCATAGAACCCAATAAAAACTCCTACACATAAAGCTTAGCTTTAACCACCACAAATGACAGCAAAATGATACTTTTGTGAAGCTTTAATAAGCAAAGAAATGAAGTTGTAATACAATAAGAGACCTCTTAATATCAGAGCCATGAGTGCTATGTTCTCAGCCAAGGAGCATGTCGCCAGACAACTATGGTTTGAGTGCCTTTTTTGGCATAATGATTTGTATTGACTTATCTGGTTAGAGCAACCTACATATTATCTATGTTATACATGACAATCTGGTTAGAGCAACCTATATATTATCTATGTTATACATGACAATGAATGAATTAGTCAGCAGAGCCTCCTGGTACATATAGAGCTTCCAAGTTACTGGCCTGCAACTAGTGGCCCTTGTATGCTATGTTCCATACTGTCCTAGCCTAACCTGTGCTATCTTAAACTATACAAAACAGATCCTATCCTATTTCATCCAATCCTGTTGCATCCTTCCCAATCTTATCCTAACCTCTCCTAAAAATAATATCCTAGGTAAGCCTGTCTGTCCCACTAGGCCTGCTGTTATGCCACTCAAGCTTCATGTCTTTAGTGCTAGCCCATCAGATGAGACCAAGTAACTAACTACTAGTAACTACTACTAAGTAACTAGTAACAAGCACATTATTACACAAGTCCTATCTGTATCAAACATGTATTGTAACATAATTGTCAATAATGCATACAACTGCAACACAAAACTCATGACCTATTCATGACTAATACATTTACCTACACAGAAATGCCTATAGTATAGAACTGTAAAGTAATACATGTATAAGAAACATGTGCTACAAGCATCCTACTTGTGTATCCTGGCAGACACAGGACCTACACAGAAATGCCTATAGTATAGAACTGTAAAGTAATACATGTATAAGAAACATGTGCTCCAAGCATCGTACTTGTGTATCCTGGCAGACACGGGGCCCAAGTGGCCAAAGCCGGCAGCTATGGTGTTGATCTCGACCTGCTGGTTCATGACATAGGGCGGCACGAGGCAGAGGGCACAGCAGCCCGGCCTGCACTCGTTCAGCATGACATCTGAGCGCAGCAGCGCCAGGCTCACAGGCTGCGAGTTAACTTCTTAAGTTAAAATGTAAGGTAACCTCTTAATAAGTTAAACTGTGAGTTAACGTCTTAATAAGTTAAAATGTAAGGTAACCTCTTGAGTTAAAATGTGAGTTAATCTCCTAATAAGTTAAACTGTGAGTTAACCTCTTTAAGTTAAACTGTGAGTTAACCTCTTAAGTTAAAATGTGAGTTAACCTCTTAAGTTAAAATGTAAGGTAACCTCTTAATAAGTTAAACTGTGAGTTAACCTCTTAATAAGTTAAACTGTACGGTAACCTCTTAATATGTTAAACTGTGAGTCAACCTCTTAATAAGTTAAACTGTGAGTTAACCTCTTAATAAGTTAAACTGTGAGCTAACCTCTTAAGTTAAAATGTAAAGTAACCTCTTAATAAGCTTGACACTTCTTGACCAGATGCTTGCCAAGTACAAAATAGTCAAGACTATAATTAAAGAAATTGTCACTACATATTCCATCTTCCAGCAATAAATTGTGAATTATCCAGGAGACTAGTGACTACATAATAATCTAGTAATTCACTATTAGCAGCCCGTGGCACTAGAAACCGTCACCATAACATCTCACTAATATCAGGGAGCAACACTAACACCAATATTTTACCTAATATTAAGCAGTGGCTTGGCCCAGTGACCATCCAATACAGAACCAGAAATAGTATTGGTTCAAGAAGCAAAATTGACATCTTCATCAGTAAATAAATTTGTTGGAACAAGAAAATAAAATATAACTCAGAACTCACTGCAGTGAGTGACAGAGAGCGCATTTTCTTGTCGACAAAAACTTGAGGTCACGGACGGACAGACAGACAGACGGACATGGCGAGCACAATAGTGAATTTTTTCCATAAATGAGAAAATGCGCTACAAATTGGATTGAGTTGCTGCAACACAGGCAAGTAAAAAGTGAAGTTTTTAGATGATTTCTTTAGGAATTTCTATTACCTAGTGATTAAATGAGTTTTATGAACTAATAGACAGTTTAATGAGAGCCAAACCCTCAGTTTAATGAAGCAAAACTTGATTCTAATGAGCCAATACAATACAAGAGAGTTCAATGAAGCAAAATAGCACTAAATGATCCACATCTTTGGGTCTCTTTATATCTAAAAAAATTTGTGATGTCTTCAAGCAATCGTGAATGTGATTGTTAGAATGATTTTAGAAGCAATAGAACTAATACACTGTTAGAAAAATTACTGTTAACGGTATTACCGGCGTTTAAGTGGCCGGACGGCACGTGAGAAGAAACACCGTGTCGCCGTTTTTATTCTAATTTAACATCAGAAATCTGTAAAACATATGATAAAAACGGCAAAATAGTTTATTTTCATGGGGCGACTGGCTACTAGAATGCCAGTGGGACCGTTTTTTCCTAACAGTGTAGTGGGTTTGGCAGGGGGAGTTTAGTAGGGAGATATAGCCAGGGGGAGTTTAGTAGGGAGATATAGCCAGGGGGAGTTTGGTGGGGAGATATAGGCAGAGGGAGTTTGGTGGGGAGATATAGCCAGGGGGAGTTTAGTAGGGAGATATAGCCAGGGGAAGTTTAGTGGGGAGATATAGCCAGGGGGAGTTTAGTAGGGAGATATAGCCAGGGGGAGTTTGGTGGGGAGATATAGGCAGGGGGAGTTTAGTAGGGAGATATAGCCAGGGG
>NW_025938049.1:0-6779 GCF_000764305.2 Hyalella azteca | reverse complement strand
ACATTCACCTGGACGTTGTACCGCGGCGCGACACGCGGACGCTGTCTCTTATACACATCTAGATGTGTATAAGAGACAGGATATAGCCAGGGGAAGTTTAGTGGGGAGATATAGGCAGGGGGAGTTTAGTGGGGAGATATAGCCAGGGGGAGTTTAGTGGGGAGATATAGCCAGGGGGAGTTTAGTGGGGAGATATAGGCAGGGGGAGTTTAGTGGGGAGATATAGGCAGGGGGAGTTTAGTGGGGAGATATAGGCAGGGGGAGTTTAGTGGGGAGATATAGCCAGGGAGAGTTTAGTGGGGAGATATAGGCAGGGGGAGATTTGTGTAGGGTTATTGGCAGAGGGTGGGGAGTTTAGTGGTAGTTATTAACTCAAGGGACCTATCAATGACTAACTCAATAAATTCAGGAAGAAAACTTACTACTGTTAATTATAGACAGTAAAAAGAAATATCATGATTGAGAAACTATAACTAAGAAAATAGTGCTATCTACACCCAACACAGTCAATGGCTGAACATTTGATCCATTGTTTGACAACTAAATCTGAACTGAACTTAAAAATCACTAACACAAACAAACACAACACTTGAAATCATCAAAGTTTACAAAGAGATAATCATTAAGTTTATAGAAAGTACAATCAGGCCACAGGTCTTCATTGGTGAAGACGGTGCAGGGTGAGAACATGAGCTTTCATCAGTAATATGTGCATTATATATTACATGTTTGAAGTGATTGATAAATCTTCAATTATTAGGCTGTGAGCAGTGTGAATACATTATATATTGTATGTATAATTATATATTTCATGCATTTATTCCTTGATTACAAATCGTAGTAATTAGTTAATGATCTTATTTTCAATAAGAAATAAGGAGACAAGAGTTAACTTAAGGCAATTTTTACAGGACATATTCAGTGACACTGCATTGGAGAAGGAATATA
Organism: Hyalella azteca; assembly: GCF_000764305.2. NCBI lineage: Eukaryota > Metazoa > Arthropoda > Malacostraca > Amphipoda > Hyalellidae > Hyalella > Hyalella azteca. Next base: position 5,831 of record NW_025938049.1, on the reverse strand, counting down.
TATAGCCAGCCAAAATAAGAAAACAATGTGACTAGATGAATCAAACCCACTAGTGCAAAGAATTCACTTAATAAAAGTTTAGTTAGCATCAAGTAAAGCCTGGAGGCAAGAGCTGCGGTATAAAGCAACAAAGTTCAATGTCAAACTATGGGCTTTGAGTGACTCAAGGGATTCTTGCAGCTTCGGCAAGAATATGACATGAATGAGGTGTTTTGTCGACAGTGTTGGTCTTTTCTGACCTATGTCATGGTGCCGTGCTAGATATCCGGCAGTCGTCCAGGATGGGTCCATCGACCACGAAGAGATACAGGAGGTCCGGGCATCGTATGGGAATTTCCACTGTTCCACGGCCATGAACGCCCTAAGAGCAGTAGCTCCCACGTCCTCTTCTGCATACAACTGCAGCAGTGGAAGAAGCAGGACAGCGACCACTTAACGTGCTCTTAGTTGATGCACAAGTGCACACTAAGTGGTCGCTGTCCCACTTCTATCTATTCAAGATTCTAACAGCATCTTGCATCAGCTGGCCCAAAGGAGGGCAAATAGATGGAACACGGCCAACGTTACATCCGACGACGACTCGGAGACGGAGGACGACAAAGGCGGCCCATCAGCGTGACCAGGGACTACAATGTCCTAAACTCATTACAAGGCCACAAGGTTCTAGTGGCCCTTGCAGGCAATGAGCGTGCCAAGAGAACAGGCGAGCAGCGTTTCAAGGAGGGCTTCGTTGTCGTCAACTGCTGGACATGCCAATTCCGTTGACTGATTCACTCAAGGTTTCAAGTGAGTCACACTTCAAGTGGTACACAAAGTCATGTATTGTTATTAATGTCCTGCATCTTTATGTGCGCACCATGTGAACGGTTCCATTTTAAACAGCATTAGTGTTAGCGTTCCACACAGGTGCTCTGTAACTGTACAAGCACGGGCATTTCCTGCTATATGCATTAATGTAAGGAGCAATCGCTGCAACGAGGCTACATGGAAGTATCTGTAATAAACTACAACAGCATGGACAGTATAGTTTTAGTGAAGCTTCAATGACACTACCGTGAGACCGTCGTTTTACTCAGACCTCCGTATCCGGTTGAGCAGATATAGAAGCACAGAGACTGTGTTTAAAGTTGATAAATGTTTTATTTTTATCACTGTTTAGACGTCTCTGTTGTTCATCATAAGTTGTGTTGTCCAATTTTGTTGAATTTGTACAATTCTTGCACCTCCGGCAACTGATTTAAGAAGAACTCAAGGCACTTAGAGAACTCTTAGAGGAACTCGACGCACTTGGAGAACTCGTAGAGGAACTCAAGGCATTTAGAGAACTCTTAGAGGAACTCAAGGCACTTTGAGAACTCTTAGAGGAGCTCAAGGCACTTAGAGAACTCTTAGAGGAACTCGAGGCACTTAGAGAATTAGACCTTTGAGGAGCCCCTGGACCCTAGACCTTTGAGAAGCCCCTGGACCCTAGACCTTTGAGGAGCCCCTGGACCTTAGACCTTTGAGGAGCCCCTGGACCCTAGACCTTTAAGGAGCCTTTAGTCCATCAACCTTTGAGCAGCTCAAGTAGCTGCCTTGAGTTACAATAATATAAATCTTGTAGAATTGCATAGGTACAACCGTACAGTGAACATACACTAATTACAATTATAAAATTATGCAGGATGAGAATGGTTAAAAAACATGGCAGAGAAGGCAAGAGGTTGTACTGACCTGGGCTACACCCTCCTCCCTCACTGTCATGTACAGCTCCCACAGCCGACGCGTGAAGTCGTCCACTTTGATGGTGCTGACGATTATACCACAATGTCAACCTATCCACACTGGCTTTTTGTTTGTAAGAAAACATTTCCCAACACATGACAGAATTAAAAGTAGAAAAATATAACTCAGTACTCACTGCAGTGTGTGACAGAGAGCGCATTTTCTCATCGACGAAAACGTGAAGTCACGGACAGACAGACAGTCGGATGGACAGACGGATGGACAGACGGGTGAACAGATGGATATGGTAAGCACAATAGTGCATTTTTTTCAGAAATGAGAAAATGCATAAAAAAACATTTTTCAACACAAGATAGAATGAAAAGTAAGCTACTTCATAGCAGATTATAGTCACATAGTGCACATCTGATGATTACTACACTTGGAGATGGAAAAATAAACAACAATCAACTAAAAATATTGGCTGAAAACATCAACTTGAATGAACTCTATCATGGGCAGGCTCAAAACAGTGAAGAATTCAAATTTTGAATGCATGTAACCAAGAATTATAATAATTATTAATGTGTTACTTCTTTTTCATATTTACTTTTAAATAGTGAAACAACAATTTGTAATTGACAAATACATTTTGTTATGTTGCTATGGAGAAAAATATTTATTATAATATTTTTATAATATTTATATTATAAATATATTTTTAATATTATTATAATATTTATAGTAATATTTTAATAAGAAATGAATACTGAATTCATTATAACACAATATTACGAGGTTGCAGATATTAATTTCTGAAATGGTTCTAATTGAGTAAAGATAAGAAAGAAGCATTACTTTTATACTTTGCACCACAGTATGTTTTCATGTGCATTCAGTCGTCTGGTGAGTTCAATTCCAATTATTTTTAATAGGTATCTAAAAATTGTAGTGTGGCCAATTGCAGGTTGGTAGAGGCAGGATAATGTAACTCTAAACCGAAATCTTGCCATTAGTGGTAGTTATTAACTCAATATATCTATCAATTAGCTTAAAAAATTATATAGGTACTTCCTTGCAAAAGTATTATGCTGCAGAACATTCCTTAATATATAACACATTGATATTTACACTTAATCACAACTGAAGTATTGCAGAAATCTTGGAGAACAGTTTCAGAAATGGGAAAAAATTTAGTCGTATATCAACAATGTTAATGCAGAAGCAGTAACATGCTAATACACATGTTAAACTTCATAACATAATTTTAGGAGCATGTAAACTTAGGTTAACATTGAAATAAATTTTATTCTGGCATTTCATGACCCATTTCCCTAGCAAAATTTAGCTGTAGGCTTGACTCTTCAATAGGTGCCGCTTAAGAATCCTGGAGCACATAAAGGAGTTGCTCTATGTCAACTTCCGCTGGGTTAGCAGGGAAGCTATTAAGCTTTATATTACTTGGCTCAGCCGACTCTTCTCATACTCTCAGGCAAGTAAAATGTCAGACAGAATATTCTGTACAGAAGCTGATTTGATTGGATAACCAAGCTGACCCAGAATTACCAAGGGACTCTTAAGAATGACTAAGGTCGCCAGAGTAGAAGCTTAAGCTGTAATTTTAATCTAACCCAAATTTTTACAATTAAATGGATAAAATAATCACATGAAAATGTTGACTAAGTAAATACAAACACTTGACTCACTTGACAAGAGATCTCTGCAGGAAGTCGTGTGAGTGAGCCACTCTGTGCATGAGTGTATTGATGAGTGGCTGCAGCTTGTAGACTTTCTCAAACTCACGCCGGGGGAAAGGAGTCGGCAGCAGGAAGAATGGCGCCATCGAGAGGGTGTCCGTTGAGAAGCTGTCTTTGTAGCGCATGCCAGCTCCTGGAGGACAAGTGGCAGAAATGTTTGAGGAGTTTTGTACCTTAGATTACATGTGAAGAAAGTTAGGGATGATATTTAAAGATGAGTCACATTCCATGGGTAATATTTCAAACTATATTAGTATATACGTGTTCATATAGGTACTACTTATAATTTATAATTTATAAAAATACTGACTTTATAGCAGAAGTGCAAGAACAAGGAAATATTGGTGACATTTTAAAAACTGTCAACTATGACAGATCAGTAAGATATATTAATAGATGAAAAAAAACATCAAAAATTAGGTTTGTGAAAAAAACTTATACATAAAAGAAACAAATCTAGTCTGCAACAAAAAAACATATATAAAAGAAATAAATCTAGTCTGGCAACAAAATCTAGTACATTAAATTTTAATGTACATTATATTTTAACGTACAAACAATAAAATATATGCTTCACCAAAACTATTAGACTCACCACAACAGAACAAGAGTATAAATACACTACCCTACCACACAAGGCTGCTGTGTAGTGTGGAATACACATACCATATTGGACACAGCCAATCACAGTCTGGAGAGGATGACATCACAATCTCACAGCCAATCACAGTCTGGAGAGGATGACATCACAATCTCACAACCAATCACAGTCTGGAGAAGATGACATCGCAATCTCACAACCAATCACAGTCTGGAGTGGATGACATCACAATCCAATAACCAATCACAGTCTGGAGAGGATGACATCACATCCACTCACACTTTTGAGATTGACATGCATCTGCGCAAAAACGACAAATTTCATGCACTATCCAAGAATGCCACACTGCTGCTGTTTTAATCAAATATTGTACTTGTACATAGCAGCAGCAACTGACCGTGTAGTAAAGCATAATCTTTGGCATCCGCAGCAAGCTGTTGCAGCAGCGGCTCAGAAAGAGGGAGGGGGATGCTGCTGTAGGGGATCTTGCTTGCAGTCTCTGCAGGTTTGCAGGTGTTTTCACAGCCTTCCTGGTTACAGCACCTGGTCTCTTGCAGCTCCTTTGGTGAACTCATTGTGACTGCTTTGTCTTGGATGCAAACTTCACAATGATTTTACACAATATATATATATAAACCACTAATAATCAACACTTTTCTTTACTTTATTTTGCTAGGATCAAAACAAATACTGCACAGAAATTTTAGTTAAAAAAATTAGCATTTGTTTACCTTCTTGAAAAAATCAGGAATGATATTTGAGAACATTCATGATATACCGTAAAATGGGGTTACTTTGACCGGCGGGGTAACTTTGACCACTTTTGGTTTTTTTAACAAAAACCCCCAAAACTCAAAAACGATGAAGAGGAGCATATTGCTCCTCTTGCTTAATCTTAGATTATTAGGTTCCTACTCTTCATTCCTGGCACTTTGGTGTATTTCTTACTTTAGGTTATGCTTCCTAATATGGTTTGCTCTTTCCATTTAATTTAGGGCTTTTGTGACTGTTATTATTAATGAATGTTTCCTTCCCTTGTATTTGTTTCAGGTGTTGTTTTCCATCAATAATTCACTAGTTAGAGCATGCAACTTTATGCAATGTCTGACAAGTTCAAGTGCTTCTGCCTTATCCTCATGTTTAAAGTGTAGCATGCACTATTAAAAGTCTTGGTTAAGCTTAGTAAGCATACCACTAATCACGCTTTAAATAGAATCACGGCTCGTAGAAATGGAATCACGGCTGGCAAATCCATAAAACCACGGCTCAAAAAATTCAGTCGCGGTTCGCCAAGTAGATATATTCCATACTAGCAACTAGGTATCCGTATAGCACGACCTAAAATTAACTGCAATTATTGTGACAAATATATTAAATGAAAAAATTTCAATCTAAATGTGTCAGCAAGATCTGAAGGCATAAATTTTGCTACTGAAGCGTCACCAACGATCTTGCAATATTCATCCACTATCTGCACAGTGGAATTGGTAAGCAGCAATTTGCTTTAACCTATAGATTTTGTATTAGAATAAAATATTCTACTGCTTGATAAGATTTAATATTACGCTAACTTGACTTCTCAGTCTCAGAGGCTGTACCTACCCATTATTCACTCAATCTCAATGATCTTTATGATCACTGATCACAGCCTCTCAGGCAAAAGCAGGTAGATTACAATGAAAACTACTGTTGGAAACTACCATGGTGGAATTCTAGCCCTGGAGGTACCTAGCGGTCCGGGTCGGGGCGCGCGCGGTCCGCATCGAGCC
>NW_025938048.1:0-838 GCF_000764305.2 Hyalella azteca | reverse complement strand
AAGAGGCGGCCATTTCGCATCTGATTCATCTCTAATCCGAGAGTCGCAACCGAAATCGGAAGGATAGCCGCGCGTAAATTTTGACAGGGTGTATACTCGGTGTAATTTGTTTAAATACCATCAGTGGCGGTCTTCGATCACGTTTAAACTGATTTATAGGTCCAATTAATAACAGTATGGGGAACATTGGAAGTTTAATTTTTGCCTAATTAAATCCGCAGTTAAGCGCTAATTAAGTTGACATTTCTGCTGATGCTTCGCTATTCTCTTGCTCCATAAAGGCCTGTTTTCACCTTGAGACTCTGCGAGACTGACGATTGAAAAACTGGCTTTTTCAGTCTGGACTGAGGCAGTCCGGACCATCGAGACTGGAGTGACGGGGAGTCAAGCTCTCTTCAATCTTTGGCTAGACTTGCGTGACGGGCTGCTGTCGCTCTACAAGTGCAATTGTATTTACCATCAAATTGTTTAAAGCTCTCTGAAGGAGACAAGACTATAATACCTTTTCGATAAGCATTGAGCAATGAGCACTCTCCACTACGTACTGATCGATTAACGGATCGTTCTAAACTGGCGCCTTACTATTGCTGCAACGGCTAATGCTCTGTCCGGATGGGGGGTGCGGGAGGTAGACCCCCACATACCCGCATACCCCCGTGTGGCGGGAACTTCGATGGTTCGTGCGTTTACCTTGTTCAGCCTCTGACCAGCCCCGTCATGCGGTAGCGTCATCAGCGTTTGACCAGGGGCATCATGACGAAGCTTGACCAGCTGCTCTTCTTAATCATATTACGCAGATTTGGCCTACCGGGCAATTGACTTCCAAAAGAGGCTGGTA
>NW_025938047.1:0-19933 GCF_000764305.2 Hyalella azteca | reverse complement strand
GACAAGGCAGCAGACGTCAGGCAAGGCAGCAGACGTCAGGCAAGGCAGCAGACGTCAGGCAAGGCAGCAGACACCAGGCAAGGCAGCATACATCAGACAAGGCAGCAGACGTCAGGCAAGGCAGCAGACGTCAGGCAGGACAGCAGACGTCAGGCAAGGCAGCAGACGTCAGGCAAGGCAGCAGACGTCAGGCAAGGCAGCAGACATCAGACAAGGCAGCAGACGTCAGGCAAGGCAGCAGACGTCAGGCAGAGCAGCAGACGTCAGACAAGACAGTAGTCAGGCAAGCAGCAGTTCGCTAGTTTCTCAACTGACATTTGCACCCATGCGGTGCGAAAAAAATGTTACAAAAAAGGTTTAGTACCATGCTAACAAATTTCTCGTCCCTGAGTCTTGATGCTTGACGAGCTTTCTGCCAGCAAAAATTTACGTTGTAGGCAAAAACAAATTTTAGGTTTAATCTTGATAACCGGGGTTCCCAACCAAACCGGATTTTATTTTATTTGTAACATTGTTTCAACTCATCTATTCTTTTTTCTGTTGACTGAATAATTTATAATAACTTTCGCGAGATTCTATCTTAGAAATAAACACCATGCTTTGCAATGCACCGTCCACTGTGCTGTGTACTGAGCTTTGCACTGTGCAATGTACAGTGCTATGAATTTTGCTCTTCAATTTACCCCTTAGCCGGCCATCTCGAAAGAAAACATTTCCGGGTGCGATGGTCATGTAAGACAATCACATTTTTGCTTGCATCGTTTCCTTGAGTCAAGAAGATGGACACGTGGTTACAAGCAACTCTACATTTTCAAACACTATTTAGCATATCAATGCATACAAAACTATACCGAAATGAAATTGTGTAATTTCTGAACAACCGTATACGAAATTGTAAATTAGGTGTAGGTTTTCCGTGCTCATGGTAAGCTGTGGCTGAACGCGGCTTCACAAACCGTCTTTCCACATGAGATTTTGGTTTGGTTCATTTTGATATTAAACATAAAAACCGCTTACTTCTATGAAGATATGAGGGATAATCATGACTTATTTGACACTTCGAATTATCCATAGGATCATTTCATATATTCAAATCAGAACAAAAAAGTAATCGATAAAATGAAAGATGAAACTAGCGGCATTCCCATAAAAGAATTTGTAGGTCTTCGAGCAAAGCTGTATAGTTATCGAACAAAATGTTCTGTAACTAAAAAAGCTAATGGTATAAAGAAAAATATTATTGAAAGGAATACTACCAAGGATGAATATATGAGAGCACTAAATAATGAGACTATATACAAAACAATGTATAATATAGAGAATGATAATCATGAATTGTATACGAGAGAAATTAATAAACTTGCAGTGAATGTTGACGATGATAAAAGACGTATATTAGCAGACGGTATAAATACGCTAGCATTAAACCATTGTAATGCAAGCTGATAAAAGTGTTTATAAAATAATCTATTAAAAATGATAGTCTACAATAAAAGAACATTAATCAACTATCCTGATCTACTATCGATCGATAATTGTGAATATTTGAACCAGCTAAAATCATTTCTTCGTAGTGAAAAAATTGGGAGTTGCATTTTTAATACGATATTAGAGAAATAGCCACTTCCAGAAATTCATTTACAATTAACCTTCAACATTCAATCTGAGCAAGTTCTCCACGGTTCTTTCAATAATAAGCATACATACTCCTTCTGTGGTCCTGGCACTAAGGTGCAAAAAAGACTGAATGAAGGTTATAAGGGAGTTAATTCATTGGATAGAGCTTGTAGAGAGCATGATATATTTTATAGTACACATTCAAAAACTAAAGACAGAAACAAGTCTGATGATATCCTAGCGAAGAAAGCGGCTGAAATTGCGGTAGATCCTAATGAGCCTGAATATGTTAGAACTGATGCAAAGTTAGTTAATGCTATAATGGCTGGAAAATGTTATGTTGGTCTTAAAGTATCTAAAAACGTAGAAATCCATTCACAAAAGTGAGTAGTAAAATTCTAAATAAAATATTTTACGATCCTAAACCCAGCTATGTGGGGACAAATGAACTTGTTCGTGGGAGTGGTTTATCTCGAAAGCAAGTCTTAGGTTCACGACAGTTAGGATGTTGTTTATACCTTTATCTGTATACTTTTGCATGTCGACTAAATCTGACTGCCATTGATCATAGATCTTTGTTACTTTAACTCTTCTTGTGATGAAATTAATTTGGAGTTAGAGGAAACGTACACTTTACAAGGTACATCAACCAATAAAATATAATTTCATCACAAGAAAAGTCAAAGTAACAAAGATCTATGATCAATGGCAGTCAGATTTAGTTGACATGCAAAAGTATACAGATAAAGGTAGAAACCACATCCTAACTGTGATTGACATCTTTAGCAAACATGCATGGGCAGTTCCTATTCGAAGAAAAACTGGTGAAGAGATTATAACCTCTTTCCAAAAGCTTTTCAGTGAACGAATTACCTGAAAAATTCAAACAGACGAAGGTCTAGAGTTCATTAACAAGCTAACACAATAGTTATTCATAAAGTTTGAAATTCAATGTTTTGCAACTGAAAATGAAACTAAAGCTCAAGTTGTTGAGAGATTTAACCGAACTCTCAAGACAAAACTATGGAAATATTTCACGTACCCCAAGACAAAAAAGTGGGTAGATATTTTACCAGATTTAGTTGATAATTATAACAGTAGTTATCATAGATCAATAAAAATGACTCCATGTGGAACTTCAATAAAACAAAACAGTAAAATAGTCTATGCAAATTTATTCCCCGAAATAAAGACGGCTGTAAGAAAGACTAAATTGAAGATTGGAGATAGTGTCTGAATTAGTAGAAAACGTAAGAATTTTATAAAGGATATCTCACTAGTTTCACACGTGAGTTATTTATCATCTCTAAAATATTAGAGACGAAACCAGTAACTTATAGGCTGGAAGATATGAGCGGTAAAGAAGTAATAGGGAGTTTTTACGAAGAATTATCAAAATATTATGAAATTGATAAAATTTTGAAAAAAATTAAGGGAAATTGTTAGTTAAATGGAAGGGATATGATGACCCATCTCGATATTCCAGAAGCTGAACTAACAAAGTTGAACTGACATTAGGTTAAACACACATTAAGTTCAAAATGTACACACATTGAGTTCAAAATGAACAGACATTGAGTTCAAGTTGTTTGAGATATTTTACTTAATAAAATGACGTGAATTGATATAAAACAAAACAAGATTTTATAAAATTAAAGAGCGACTTAAAAAACTATTCACACAAGAAAAATTTGCGGAATAAGACTTATACAATGATGCTAAAAAATTATATAAGCCTCTAATTGAACCTCTCAGTAAATGGTAGAAGAAACTAAGCAAAAATGGTTAGCTCTGAAAGATGCTCCCAGAGAACTATTAACAAACAAATCTGCTAAAAAATTGGCATTAAATCTACCAGACTCAAAAAAATCCGACTGAAAAGGATTAGCTAGTTCAATAGCTGAAACTTTTTAAAATCTAGCGTTCAAACCTGGATCTGAGTATGACAGAGCTTATGGCATTAAATTTGATGGTAAAAACATTATGCTAGGAGATACAATAATTGTCAGCATCCAAGGTAATGATTTAGGGATTGGTAATGAAGTCTATGAAGGAACTGTTGGGTTATGGGAGCTACTAATAAAACAATCCCATGAAAAATATGAAGAAAATTATGTGGCAAATTATCTAACGATTTTGAGACAGACTAAGGCTCATCTCAAGCCGGATGGAACAATAAAAGCAAACAAAAGAGAGAAGTACAACAAATTCATCCAACCACTCTATAAAGTGATGCAGAAATAAAATTAATGCTATGAAGTTACTAGAATAAAAGCTGCATGTCCCACATCGTCTAGGGATCGAGCTCCGGAATCAAGACCAGATATTGATTCAGATGTTTCAGGATCAGGAATAATAGTTTTAGCTACTAACGTCAATGATACTGTTGCAGGACATCAATTGTTATTTGGCTTTATAAACAAAATTTATTTATTGAGCGTGATGTTAAACTATTGAATGATTTTTGTTTAAGAAAATTGAATTACAAAAATTAGTTATTACCTGTGGAAACAGTGATATACGACACGAATTTCACGCCACCAATAAAATTGGATACAAACAAATTTCATGAATGGCATTGGTGGAATTGGATATGTGTCACTCCATCCCGAATATCGATGAGACAAATAATATAATATTATAATATTATATTATTTGTCTCATATAATATGTATAATATAATATATATTTCTGTATAACATTTCTGTTGGGAAACATGATATAGTAATCCCTATAACTATACCGACCGGATGCTATGAGATAGAGAGTATGAATAAGATTATCAAAAATGCATACGGAAACGAGTACTCGATTGATATAAGATCGAACACCAATACTCTGAAATGTGTAATAACTAATCGTGATTTTGACTTGAAAATTTATTTCAGCAAACTCAACAGTCTACATACTCTGTTAGGCTTTGATACTGGAGTGTTGGAAAGTGTTGTAGAACATGAAAGTACAAATATAGTAAATATAATTTCTGTTAATGCAATACTTGTTCATTGGCAGTATAATCAAAGGATCGTATCTCAATGGTGATTTTAACTATATCGTGTACACATTTCTTCCCAATGTTCCCCCAGGATATACAATTGAATGGATATGAATTGATGAATCAATTCATAATGTTGATGAAACTCATGATTATGAGCCTCAAATTAGAACCGATTTAAATCGTGAACGCAATGAAAGCAAGTTTATTATTCGGTATCAAGATCAGTTTATACTACCATCAGACAGTTACCTATGCATCGAAGGGATTTTCACGAAAAAAGATGGTAGTAATTATAACTTCAAAGGTGATAGAATGTCAGTTATCGATAATGGTCTGATGTTTTTATTCGATCGAGTATCGTATAGAATTGGGAAATGAGGGCTGTAGTTATCCTGTAATTGCCACAACTCTGATAGGATTGACAACATAGCAACGAAGCACCGAAGAAAGTATGATGCTCTTTTGGAGTTTTGTTCTGATACTGACAAAAGTTCTTATTGTTCCTCACTGCTTATTACAAAGGTTTTTATGTTTACTTACTGCTGTAGCGGGAAACTACTTCATCTAAACCTTTCAAGGTCTCTGCCAGCGGGTCCATAGGGTTCGTGGACAATTGAAACAACTAATATACGCGGACGTCAACATTGGCCTGAACTAAGGATAAAGTTCAGGCCAATGTTTACTCAAGAGATTTGCAGTAATTATTTGGAAACGCAAAATACAATTACACTTGAGAGGTCCAGATGACGAAGAACGTTAATACAGCAGAGATAGGCACAACAATGGTAATGATAAAGTCGCTGCCTACTAGAGTGAGACTACATCCGCAGACAGTTCCGCTTGTACATTTTTCTAGGCAGTTTTCTTTCGAGGAGTGCGGCGGCTTGAAACCTAGTACACAAAACGAGGCCAATATCTGGCCCGCTACACTGCTACTTACAAAATTTCTGATTGTTACTTACTGCTACGTACAAAATATCTTATTGTTACTTACTGCTACTTACAGAAGTTTTTATGTTTACGTACTGCGACTTAAAAAGTTCTTATTGTTACATACTTCTTACAAAAATTTTCATGGTTAGTTACTGCCAAAAAGAAAAAACTTCCAGAAATGTTATTGTTACTCACTGCTACTCACAAAAGTTTTTATGGTTACTTACAGCTACTTAAAAATTTTTTGTTGGTAAATACTGCTACTTACAACAGTTTTATTATTACTTACTGTTACCTAAAATATATTTCTTGCTAAGAGCTTATATTAGAAATAGAAACACAGCATAAAATGCAGAGGTCTATAATAAGGTTGTGGATACATCAGGACACATTCCATTGTTTTCAATAACTCGTATTTTCTTATTTTCCTCCCATTAGGTATAGAATTTCTTAAATTAACACTGATCCTGAAACTTTTTGACATTGAAAAAATAATAAAATACTCTTGTGTGTTCTAAACACGACAATTTTGCATTCAGCAAAGTCATTCTATTAAATTGATCAAGACTGAGAGATTTTTATGAAAGTGAATTACCATCATTTCAACTAGATTTTTTTTTTGCTCGCGCATTAAAATCCTACATCGCTTTGCTTGCAGCCATATAAGGCAATTTATGGTCTTGACACCTATGCCGTGTTAAGCTTTCATTTGAACTCCCACAGCCAATAAGAGAACCCGAGTGTAATCGTGAAATTTGCTGTAATTTTAAGAGAGTTCACATGCTATGAAGTGGTGGTTGTCACATGAAGAGGTAACAATGAAGAATTAGATACGCTTTAGTCATCATTTTCATTTAAACGCGGCAAATTGCGCATTATGAAAAAATGAAATTGAACAAGCTTGTTATGCATTACCCGTTACATATTTTGTTGCGTGTACCATGCTTCTATTAGTATCATCCCTAATGACTTGCATTCGTGATTCTTACCCTTATGCTCATAACAATAATACGAAATGTCTCATATAAATTGTGTTGTTAGAAACTTTGAATAAAAACTCATTTCTTCACAAAGCGGTTATTAATCCATACCATTTCATAACAACAAAGTGATTCTGTTTTTCCATCGTACGTGTATGAGAGGAGCCATACAGGAATGGGCTCACCGAATATCGGTGTGAAACCTAAACTTCGCAGCTTGTGGACGAGCCGCCAGTACTTCTGCTTTCTCACCGACGTATTTTCACTTGCGAAAACCGCTGAAAAAAAATCATGAAGGGAAAACCTCAGACAACTCATTGTTTTAGCACACAATTAGAAATAAAGTATCCTCACTTTTTATACGTGCTTTTTGAAGGATAAATAATTGAATTTTATCGTGATAAATCTATGTATAATTGAATTAATTCTGAGAAACTTAATCCTTGATCCAATTAGGACGACCTTAACCAAACAGGCAACCAGTCAATAATGTACTGATTTTGCCTTACAAATCAACTTTTGGCGGAAAATCAATGGAAATCTTACGATTATAAATAATTCTGATATAGCGGTTCATACAAAGCAAGCTGAGAAATTTAACTCACTTGGGTGTAGTTCCATGCCGATCTGCTTGATTCTAAAGAGTAGTTCCTGATCGTCGTAGAGCACGTTCTCTAGGAAGTCAATCTCGAAGCCCTCGATGTCGACCTTCAAGTAGTCGATAACTGAGTTCGTCTTGCCGATCTTTGCTAGGATGTCACGATAGGTGAGCACCTGCACGATCAATGAACAAACGATTAGCTAGCTCATCCTGTCGATCGTTGCTAGGATGTTGCGGTAGGTGAGGACCTGCACGATCAATGAACAGATGATTGGATAGCTCATCCTATCGATCGTTTCTAGGATGTTGCGGAAGGAGAGGACTTGCACGATCAAGGAACAAACGACTAGATAGCTTATCCTAGCGATCGTTGCTAGTTTGTTGCGGTAGGTGAGGACCTGCACTATCAATGGTCAGACGATTAGCTAGCTCATCCTGTTGATCGTTGCTAGTATTTGAATGAACGTTTAGAGAGCTCGTTGTCTCACCGATCATTGCCGTGATGTCGTGGTTAGTGTGAAGCTAATTGATTAGTAAAGAGATTTCAACTTTTTTACGAACGCGACAACAGTTCAGCTTGTTACTTGTTACAACAAATTGCATGAACGTGAATGCTTAGTTCTTGTTACACGATTCAAATAACTATTCAGATATCATACATTTTTAATAAGGCTCAAAGTAACCAGAACTTTTATGTACTGTGAGAAAACCTGCTCCATCGCCATCGAATCTTTTTTAGTCTTACAAGAAAAAATTGTTAAGGCTCAAAGGCTTTTCTTGCCATTTTAGAGTCTAATATAATTTTATGGGAAGGTTCAGGATCATCATTTTAGAGCTGTGAAAACGTTGCTGCTAAATTACACGTCCATTATAAGATCCATTTCGAACATAAATTCCGGCAATAGCACACTTCACATTGCTCAATTTGTTGTAATATCCTTTATATGAGAAATCATATGTGTATGATATTTTGGTACACCTCTACGCATAAACCTCTATAATATCATTTGTATTTTACGTCGGTGGTAGCTCGCCTGACATTTAGCAGAAAATATTGACTTGGAGAGGAGAATATCGACTTCTTGGGTGACACCGCCGAGGCCCAGAGGGTAGAAGTGAACCCTCTTGCCTCGGATGTGCTCGGGGTCGCTCATGGTGGGGTCGAAGGAGTACACCTAAGGCAGGAGGAAATAATTTAAGTTAAGTTCATACAAACCTACACAGCTTGACTTCATCCATACAAACCGTTTGGACAATTTTAAATTGGAACAGTAGTTGTTTTGTAATGTTATAAGTACTTCAATTCCATGCATGCAGTGATTAATGTGCAAATGATTCATTTATTTTCTGGAAACCACCGAAAACCGTACGTTGATGCCATTTTAAATAGATTTGATTGAATATATTGTGGACAAACCTACACGAGATTGCCTTAGTAGCGGAAACTACAGCTAAAGAAGAATAAGAGTTGATGTGCTGAAAAATTCTGCTTTAATTGCAATCGCTGATGATTATCTTTTCTTTATATATAATGTTGAAGCTCTTTGACATAGTTAAAGCTTCTTCTGACTGCAGTTAGATTATTCATATTGAAGCTTTACAGCCAAAATGAAACGTACAACTCATTGGCCATCATGAAAAGCCTTAAAATTTAAATGTAAATACAGGGACGTTGAAACCCATAGGTATGTTGAAGCCTCACCAGCTGTTCTATTTCCCGCCTTTGTTTTCTCAAATAACTTATCTGGAAACTTACATCACAGCCGTACTCCTCCATGGCGTCGTCAAAGCTCCACTCATTGTTGATGCCGAAGGAGAGGACGGTGCAGGAGCCTGGAGTGGGCGCGACGCCCTCGTCCAGACACACTTTATAATTTCCGTCAGTTCCCACTATGAAATGATTGTCTTGGCCGCCAAATTGTTTCTGGTGGAATATTGAGGCCAACCTTAGAGAGTCAATTTGTTTCCAAGCCAAAAATAAATTATTCTCACTCTCTATTCAAAGATTATGAAGACATTTGCAAAAAATTTCCCATTTGCAAGAATTTTGCCGGCATAATCATAGAAACTGCCACTACTACATGTCACTCATGCAGTCATGCAGTCTTGCAAGGCGACGACAATGATTTTCTAGAGAATATTCCTCTCAGTCGTAACGCCGGCAAAACTCAAAAAGATGGCCTGCCAGAAATAATCGGTATATATGATAACATATTTCAATTTACGCCTGATAGATAATGCAATCATTTATTAGATTTACTGCTTTGCAAATAACCCTTTTTTTCATTTCAGACCCTCTCCAAAAAGTCTTTTTTCTAAGTTATTATTGCGTGCATGAAAAGAATCATATAAGCCCACAAAACCAGATTCAGCTTCAGACAGGCAATGCACATTTCATGTAAAAACTTTTATAATGGTAATTATAAAGCAATATTCACCACATTCCGACAAGCATCGACTGTTTCTCTGATGTAGGCGTAGAAGTCCGTCCAGCTCGGCTGAATATTTTCGTAATCCACGGCGTATTTACCGCTATCGCCTGAAACGTTCATCGCTCATCTGACATTCTTCATTCAAAATTTAATATTAAATTTCTTAATAATTAAATTCATTCAATTTCTTAATATTTAATAGCTGAATGCCTTATTGGAATGGTCTGCTAAATTATTTGCTGGGAATGTTCCGAGTCAAACACTTTTTACGTATAAATGATATTGACTCACCTGGAATAGGTTGGAGGCCCTTTAAAGTTAATACTGTGACGTTCCTGTCAGGGACAACAGAGCGTTAGAATTTAGTGTAACAAGGAGGAAGTATTTATCGTTAAAATGTTTTTTTTTTCATTATTCATATGATATTTATTTATGGATGGATTTTCAGATGATTTGGATTGTTCCTAAATTATGTATTTCATACAAATTTATTTATAGCTTCTAACACTGTTCCATTAGCACATATTTGGTAATGATACTAGTATTTATCCATTTATAGTCCACATAGCGATCAAACAGGAGCGTTATTAAATATACTGTCATGGTTATCCAATATGGATTGAACAAACTTGAAGTCCAAGTCAATTCATACCATCAAAGAAAAAGTCCTTGCAAATGGTGGACATTTAAATGCTAACAAACCGGCGCATTTACGAGTTCAAACAAGTTTAAAATAATCGGTATTAATTTCAAATTATGTTGATATTCTACTATGTATTTTTTTAAATATTTTCAGCGACTGTTGAGGCTCGATCAATGGTTTGCGTCCCTTGTACAAGGTCATGCAAGTCTGACCAGTTCAAGAAGTGCAAGAACTGCCCTTGAGCCCCGAACTGACAGCGTTTTTTGGCACACTGGTGGGCAAGTTTTTTAGCTTCTGGTCCGGCCGAATTTTTAATTCTGCGGACCATGTTAATTCAGGTTGATTAGTCGAGTTATTTTCGAATAATTTAAAATTCTCGGCAGCAGAAATTAGTTTCAATGTTTAGCTATATTGTTTGAGTCGCAAAAGTAGCAAATTCCAACTGAATTCTTTAGCAAAGCACGTATTGTGAAATATTAAAATTCAGAAATAATTAAAATTAATCGCCTGAACCTTCGAGCGGTCAACATAAGAAAAAAGTACGACGGTTTTTATATGCATTCCTGAGTCGGGGTATAAATCTGTTCAAAATCCATCCAACCAATTTATAGGCACATTTTGTCATCTTTTCACATACATAGTTTCTTTAATTTAGCCATTTTAAATATTTAACAATGTAATTATTAGGTAAATGGTCAACAACAGTCAATTGAAATGAATTGTTTGGAATGATTTCACCTATGAGATAATTGCGGGATATGAATAATAAATAATCCAAGTGACTTGCCTGCTCATTCTACAGATAGGCGAGAGATGAGTTACCCTGAGGTGAGTTACCCTGAGGTGAGTTAACATGAGGTGAGTTACCCTGAGGTGAGTTACCCTGAGGTGAGTTACCTGAGGTGAGTTACCTTGAAGTGAGTTACCCAGAGGTCAGTTATCATAAGTTGAGTTAAATTCACAAATTCACATAAAATTCACAAATACCCCAAGTTTGCCGGCTTCTCATCCCAGTATATTGGCACGAGTTGCGTCAAATAAATGAGCTAAACTGCCCACTATGAAAATTGTTAACGTCAGCATTACTCACGGATCTTTGATGCAGTATTTATAGATCAAAATCGTGGATAAAACTAACGATGCCACCGTGAGCACCGCCATTAGTTTGAAGTCGTTGTCGAACTGAAGACGAGTTTTGAGACGCACAAACAGGCGCTGGTGACTACTGCTGCTCTTTGATTCTTTCATGATGATGATTTTCCAGATGCGTACGAATAAAACTGATCGTTAGAGTTTAATTTCTACGTACAACGAGCCACTTAATGAATCAGAAAAAGAAGAGAAGGTTGTTGTCTCAAAAATTTGCATAATTCAGTACCAGTATCTTAGTTTTATTCGTCCATATCATATGTAAAAAAGATAAAAATATTGTTTCAATGAATGATACGGCAAACGATCACAAACTTCTCTGATCTGATACGTTCAGGTATGTTAGCCCCATTTTTTAGAGAAAAGATTTTGTAAATATATAGAAGGTGCTGTACACTGATAAATAAATGCATAAAGTCTCACGCCGTTCACAAGCGCAACAAATCTATTTCCCAAGTCTTGAAGTGTTCATAGAAATTCATTATGAATTAGGATTTTTGGAATTGGCGCGAATTTGATTGCTCTAAAAATCTGGAGTAAAATTCTTATGTGATGGAAAAATCTGCAAAAAAAATCAATCAGCATTTCATCAACTAAAGAATAGTTCGTCTAAAATATAATCGTTCGTCTGCAGACTTCTATATTACAAAAGAAATTTGCTCCTGAATAGAATATTTATTCACTGGGTGTTCCCGTGATTTACTTATACATAGTCATTACACAAAATACAAATTATACATAGTCATCACACAAAATACAATCATTACATAGTCATTATATTACACTGAATACATGAAATACTCTGCGGACAGTTGGGCAATATCGCTTGTCATTCTGCTGGTGTGTAACTATTAACGTCACGAACAAGCATCATGAGCGACTGTGAATGCTCCGTGTTGTGCTTGCACCGACGTCCATGCATGGCAGCAGGAAACTAAGCAAGACTGGATCACTGGAAGTTAAGCGTTGTTTAACCTTCGGCTGACATCCAGGAAAATAAAAAGGGGGAAATCCCAATTTTTTTGTTTATTCTGGTAGTCAGTCAAGAAAACAATGTGGGGAGCTGCGCAACAGTTCGCTAATGTACAAACGAGATTATGTGTACAGACAAGGCAATGTCAATTGTGATGTATACGTACGAGATAATGTAGAGAATGTATCCAAACAAGATTGTGTTAAATGTAAAATAAAATTGTCCGAGCGAGACCTGCGAAATTTTTAAATCAGTTGAATGCACTTAAAACTAGATTGAATGCACTTGAAACTCGGAGCATCTGTGACGTTCCGAGTATGAACGCCTTCAGGAACAGACTAGAGTCACTAGACGAAGCTATGCATGCAGGAGCATATGTTCAGTCTTAAAATGCCTAGCAAATTACGGACCAGGCAATAAGTCCCGCAGGCATCTCAATCAATCGTCAGTTATGGAAAGATCGGGTTCCAAAGGCCGGATCCCCTGTGAATCAAGTCACGAAAAATTCAAGAATCGGCAACAGGCCATGGGCCTATTTCTTCAGTTCCGACACTTCTATTCTATGTTTTCTATTCTAAAACTAAAATCGTAGGATATACATTGGTTATCACTGGTTCACTCAATTAGCCTAAATATTCAGATTGGTCCACACAATCATGATTCACTGTCACAATAAGATTCTATATCAAGATTAACTGGAGCATTTTGAATGAATCAGGTTAATTCACAAGCATCGCTCAATTCAGTAAGAAACCCTAACCGGAATTTAACACCAAGATTTACATATCAGGTTAATTCATGACCTACATTATTTCAATTTTGTCTAATTTACTCAGTAAAATCAACCTGAATATCTAATTGCAATTAATTATTCTGAATATCTTATTATTCAGTTGCTGCAATGACCTGAATAATAATTAAGTTGATACTCATATTATGAGCGTATACATTATTGTGAGTCAGCATAATGAGGCAGTGGCTCTGTGGTAGCACTACTGTAGCCCCTAAGCTGAGTCGGCATGAAAACATGACAAAATTCATATCAATCAACTATAAACGACAGAATGAATACACTTCTTCATGATGATCATGAAACAATTTCTAAATTTAACACTCTGATCATTATTCACCCAGTGGGTTAATTTTTAACACAGCACACAAGAAGCACGACTTATTCGGGACGCGGCAAAAAATAAAGACTTTTTGCTGGGTTCCAAACTCTAACGATATTGCCAGAGGGCTCGGGGTGAGATTCTTAGAGGAATCTCTGGGCGTGGACTATCGTAATTTTTATATTCATAATTGTTAATATTAGAACATAAAATTATTATCAAATCTATCGAATATTATATTTATTAAAACTGGCCATGATTAACTGGCATACGATATCGATTATGTTTACTTATAATTATTGTATTTGTCGTTGTAAATCAGACAAGGTTCACAGGTAAATTGTACATAATTAGGACATTAAGACGTATAAAAATACTCTTTTATTCTAATAATGCTCACGGAATTACTACAGATCTCACCATTCGAGATGACAGCATCTCGGACTTCCATTAAGGCCCGTTTACACTAGGGGCAACACACGAGAATCAAGTGCCTCAAAGCGCATGCAGAGGCGCTTTGCAGCCTCTGCATGCGCTTCTTGACCGATTGACGAGCTAGCGATTGACAGGGGCCATGCCTCATGCAACACAAGCGCGGCGCTTAGTAGATAGCTATTAAAGAATTGATATCACTTGTGTGCTTAAATCGCAAATTAACTAAGAATTTAAATTAAATTAAAAATTTAAAATAAAATAAAAATCTAAATTAATTAATTAAAGAAATTCAATTCGTTCTATGGTTTCAATGTATTAATTTGTGATTCTAGATTCTACGAACTGACGATGGAGCTGCTGCTGGTCTCCGAAACGTTTCCTATAAAGATATGAATTTTTGTGGGCTATTCTTTGCTTTTAAATTCTTAGTAGATAGCTGTCTGTGGTCTAGTAAGGTTGATTGCGTACGCTGGTCCGGCACACCAATTGTCGACAAACACCACTCTCGTTTGGAGTCACTCTCTAGTAGAGCGCCTAATTGATCTTTATAGAGAACACGAATGCCTATGGAGTGTTCGGTCAGAGGAGTACAAAAATCGAAATGCAAATGATGTAAGTTATTTTTACATGACGTGTTTAGTTTATGTGATTTTAGCAACTCCTGACAATTTATGCATTACCGTTCAGCGATTTCAAAGAATGATATAATATCAGTACGAATATTGGAACTTTTTATTTAAGAATATACTATATTTTTTATAAACTGTATCTTTTTGAATGTGCTAGTTCTCTAATTATGATGCCTATGCTAAATTCTCGTTTACAACAGGCATAGTGCGAAGAATGACGGACCGCAGCACACCCGAGAACAATGGCCCACAGCTCAAATTCGGTTACATCCATCCTCATTGACGTCTAGGTGGCAACTTTTTATTAAAATCGGAAAGCCCAAGCTATTTGCTTTGCAAGCAGCCAGACTGTGCATTGGGGCCCATACTGTGTGGTTTCTCGGCTGTTTGTACTCCTGAAGTGCCAAGCTTTTTTTCGTGAACTTTTGGACTTAAGCCCCTCTCACACAGGGTAGTAGATACTGCGCGCGTCAAAAATGCCGCGGTAGTATTTACCGCGCAATCTTTCACACGAGGCGCTTTTTACTGCTGTGATCTATCAGTCTTGCAGTGCTTTATGCACCATCAGTCCATCTCTATGTTTATGTAACAATATTTCTATATGGAAATATATCTATGTGAGAATAATGTAAATACATCTTTATGGAAATACCTATATATTTTATGGGAAATATATCTTTTATGAAATATATCTCTATCACTTTAAGGAAATATATATTTATCAATGTATATCTTTATGTTTATGTAACAATATTTATGTACCGATATATATGTAACAATATCAGTCTTTAATCTATCAGTCTTGTAGTGCTGTTTATTATGCACCTAAAATACGGCCCCACTGTCTGCTAGGATGCGGCGTCAAAAACCGTCCAGTGTGAAAGATTACATTGAATACCATTGCAAGCTAAACTGTCGCGGCAAATCTACCGCCGCAGTTTTAGCAGGACAGACGCCGGCGTCAGGCGTCAAATTCTACGCCGTATTAAAAGACGTCGTGTGTGAACAGTAGTGCACATTTCGTATGTCCGCTAAGGTTCGGCGGTAAATACTGCCAGCGTCCGACAGTATTTACTGCCGAACCTTAGCGGACATACGAAATGTGCACTGTGCACTGTGCAGTCGCACACGACTGCATTTACTGCGGCGTAGAACTTGACGCCTGACGCCAGTGGGTGTCGCGCTAAAACAGCGGCGGTAGATTTGCCGCGACAGTTTAGCTTGCTATGGTAGTCAATGTAATCTTTCACACTGGGTGGTTTTTGACGCCACATCGGCACATCCTAGCAGACAGTGGTGCCGTATTTTAGGTTCATAATAAACAGCACTGCATGACATAGATTATAGCATAATATTATTACATAAATATCGGTACATAAATAATGTTAATTAAACATAAAGATATACATTTATAAATATAGATATCCTTGAAGTGATAGAGATATATTACATATAAGATATATTTTCCATAAAATATATAGGTATTTCCATAGAGATGTATTTACATTATTCTCACGTAGAGATAGATTTCCATGTAGAAATATTGTTACACAAACATAGAGATGGTCTGATGAAGCATAAAGCACTGCAAGACTGATAGATCCCAGCAGTTAAAAGCGGCTCGTGTGAAAGATTGCGATGTAAATACTGCCGCGGCATTTTTGATGCGCGCAGTATCTACTGCCCTGTAAGGGGCTTAAGACGAATGATAAATTGTGCGCCTCGTATGAAGAGACTTGTAATTTGCCTGAAGATTACCAGTATACTACGACTAGATCCTTGTGTTCATTCCTCCTCTCTCCAACGCAAGGGAATTTGGAGCCGGACCAAAGAGCGACTCTTAAGCCCTTGTGTTTGGAATCAGTACGAAAGTCTACACCAATAAGTCGGCACACTACCCGTTAATATTTCAACCTCGAGGCGGTTTTTCCGGTTACACTTGTAATCGTTTTCTCGATTCTACTAGTTTTTAATCTTTTTTATTCTGCAAGCTTGTATTCATATTCTATCCAACAAGCACATAATCAGATTTTAGTATTAGCAAGCTCATAATAATAATTTCGATTCTGCAAGGTTATAATCACGTGCCAATTCCGTTAACTTAAAAGAATTGTAGCGGGAGAGCGGGCAACATATAACATAATATAGTGAAGTCGGCGCTGAAGAATAGGCCTGATGCGGCCTGTCACCGATTCTTGTACTTTTCGAGAATAGTCCACAGGAGATCTGAAAACATGTCTTTCGACCGAATCTTTTTCAAACGGACGATAGTTTGAAAGAGCTGAAATAACTGAACGCGTTTATACTCGGAGCGTCAATGATGTAGTCGGGGAGGCGGTTCCACATTTCGTTGATTCGAAGCGAGAAGAAATGTTGTCGCGCGGATGAGTTGCAACGCAGTTTTTAGCGCATTTTCTCATTTATGAAAAAATGCACTATTGTGCTCGCCATGTCCGTCTGTCTGTCCGTCCGTGACTTCACGTTTTCGTCGACGAGAAAATGCGCTCTCTGTCACTCACTGCAGTGAGTACTGAGTTATATTTTTTTTTGTTTATAGCCGTGGCCCCTGGTGTTGGTTCTTGTTTCAAATTCTAATAATCTTTCTGGGACCTTGCATAATCCATGAATATCCTTATATACTTCAATGAGGTCACCACGCAGACGTCGATCATGGAGGCTTGGAAGCTCCATAATCTTTAAACTAGCTTTCTCTATAGGACTTGCCCTTCAGGCCTGGAATTATACTTGTTGCACGTCTTTGAACACTCTTCATTAATTTTTGTCCTTTTCAAGTCTCGGTGACCACACGGCGTTTCCAAACTCTAGGTTTGGGCGCACGACAGCAACAGACAACTGCTTCATCGCTTTTGCCTCAAGGAACTCGTATGAGCGTCTGATCTGGGAAAGAAGTTTTTCTGACATGCTTAGAGAATTTCACCTCCTTGTCGATTTAAACTCTAAAATCTTTTTCCACACTAGACTTTTCAATCATTACTCTCTCGTTGCAGTCATGTCTTCTCATACTGCAATCTTGCTGCTCATTGTTCTTCCCGAGGTGAAGCACTTTACACTTATCAGAATTAATACACAGCTGCCACGAATCAGTTCAATTAACAAAACATAACATAGTGATGTCGGCGCTGAAGTTTAGGCCTGATGTGGCCTGTCGCCGATTCTTTTCCTGTTCGTGCCTTGTTCACAGAAGATCTAAAATCGTGTCATTTGACCGGATCTTTTCATAACTGACGATAGTCTGAATTAGCCACTAGACTTCCACAGGGTTCGATATGGCGCTAGTCATTTCAAATCTGAACATATATTGTTCCATAGTTTTATTTAGTCTGTTCTTGAACGCGTTCATACATGGAGCGCCAACGATGTCATCGGGGAGGCTGTTCTACATGTCGGTGATTCGAAACGAGAAGAAATGTTGTCGCTTGGAGAAGTTGCAGCGCAGTATTTTAGTTTATAGCCGTGACCCCTGGTGTTGGTTCTTGTTTCAAATTCTAGTAATCCTTCGGGGACCTTGTATAAACCATGAGTATTCTTGTATACTTAAATGAGGTGCCCACGCAAACGTCGATAACTGAGGCTTGGAAGCTTCATAATCTTTAATCTTTCTTCATATGACTTGCCCTTCAAGCCTGGAATTATCCTTGTTGCACGTCTTTGAAGATTATCTATTAAATTGTTTGTCTTTTCCAAATCTCGGTGACCACACAACGTTTCCAAACTCTAGGTTCGGACGCACGACAGCAACTAACAACTGCTTCATCGCTTCTGCATCTAGGAACTCGAATGAGCGTCTGATTAGTCCAAAAAGTTTGTTAGATGTGTTAGCTTGCGCTTCAACATGCTTAGAAATTTTTAGCTCCCTAACAACATAAACTCCGAGATCTTTTTCCACACTGGACTTTTCAATCATTACTCTCTCCCTGCAACCATATAGTCTCATACTGTAATCTCGCTGTTCATTGTTATTCCCGAGGTGAAGTACTTTACACTTGTCAACCTTAAACCGCAGCTGCCGCGTATCAGCCCAGTTAACTTAAATGTCAAGATCATCTTGCAATTGCGCTTTATTTGACGCATCCTTCACTGTTTTATAAACTTTTGTGTCGCCAGCATACATGTAGCACACGCTGGATACTGCTTCTGGCAGATCGTTTATAAAAGCAACGAACATAATAAGCCCAAGAACGCTTCATTGTGGCACGCCACTGCGCACTGATGCCCAGTCTGACACGGTTCCCTTAATACTGACACGTTATCGTCTACCTACTAGAAAATCTCTGATCCATTGGAGTACGTTTCCATCAATTCTCAAAGACTTCACTTTATGCAACAGCCGCTCATGCAGAACACTGTCAAATGCTTTGGCAAAATCGAGGTACAATGTATCCATTGGCTCCTTTTCGTCCAGCAGGCGAGTCCAATCGTTCAACGTAGATAATAAGTTAGTGATGCAGGATCTACCGGCAATAAAACCATGTTGAAAATCTGATAGGAGATGGTGAGCAATTGTCAGCGGCCAATTCACTTGACCTGATAGAGATTGAGGACGAGTCAACATCTGATAGACACGTGATAGATCACGCGATCAAGACCGCAGTAGTGGGCGGAAGCGAACGTTATAAAAGGGCTAGCAACCTTAAGCAAACCCCC
Organism: Hyalella azteca; assembly: GCF_000764305.2. NCBI lineage: Eukaryota > Metazoa > Arthropoda > Malacostraca > Amphipoda > Hyalellidae > Hyalella > Hyalella azteca. The sequence continues at coordinate 766 of NW_025938047.1, read as the reverse complement.
CAGTAGCTGAAGAGCACTCCGCGATGTAGCGTGTAGCTTGAGTTCTCCGACCTTACGGTCGATGCCGTAGCTTATTCTTCTGTATCGCAACTCTGTATTACCACCCCGTATACAAGATACGTTATCTGGACTTATGTGTCTTACTTATCCCTCACAACCTTAGTCAACGAAACCCGATCCTCAGGTAGAGCTTAATATAATGAGTTCAATGTCTTGAGCGCAACCTCGGACATTTTGGCGCCCGAACTAAGTGATAACAGCCGTGTTTTCTTTAAAGTGAAACTCGACTGCTTGACTATAATTGTGAGACTTAAAATACGGTGGTGAAGTGAAAGACTTTTGAAGTGTTTGTGATTATATCAACACTGTCGCATAGTGATTTTCGTGCGACCAAGCCTTTCAACGGATTTTTTCAGCGATGTTTAATTCATTTAAACGTCTGAAGAAGAGACCAAGAAGACCTTCATCTACTAATTTCTGCAGCCGAAAACTATGAGAATATTCCATTTTTGTCTGGCGCGTCTTAGTTAACCTGCAACGTCAAGACTTTCAAGCCTACAACTGACGCAGAGTGATTTGAAGCGTCCACGCAATTTTTTGCGTTCTCTGAATCCAGTACAACATGCAGAGCCGAGAGCGTCTACGAGAGCGTCTACGAGAGCGTCTACGAGAGCGTCTACAAGAGCGTCTACGAGAACGTCTACGAGAGCGTCTACGAGAACGTCTACGAGAGCGACTACAAGGGCCGGCATCAGCTGAGGGCGCC
>NW_025938046.1:0-618 GCF_000764305.2 Hyalella azteca | reverse complement strand
TTTTCAAAAGAGATATGCTAAATTTTTGTGGTGTTTTCTTCGCTTTTAAATTTCTAGTGAATCTGCGATTAAAGCAATCTAGTGACTTTTTTATTCACAGACTTATCTAAAAGTCTCAAACCATAATATTCTTTCTACACAAACAGTTTATCACTATTTAGTAAAGCAAGGTCAACTATCAACTTTCATACGTGTTTCAATGTTCTCACTAGTTGACTTGGACTTTCGCTCTGCAGATCTCAACATTTTCCCGCTAGACCTAGTGTTTTGCGGAAATCTGGCACGCAATAGTATGATGTCACTATGTCAGAATATGGTGCGTTTACCCTATTAATTCATAAATGTTAATTTGTTGTATTCGACTTGGAAACAAATTGCTAATGATTTAATATTTAGTCTAATTGAAATCTTGAAGTAGGCTATTGCAAGTTGCAACCTACATTCTTGATTCTTTCAACTTTTCAAGTGTAACTTTAAATGTCTTTAACCCATTAATGCCGAGCGGTTCCATTTGGAACCAGCGGGAAAAAATGGATTCATAATAAAATTGTATGGTCAAATCAATATACTAGTGGATGCGTAGGTTTGATACACATCTTGTACATGTTCTGGCAACGT
>NW_025938045.1:0-574 GCF_000764305.2 Hyalella azteca | reverse complement strand
CTAGACGGCAGCGTAGTCAGAGGCCAGAGCTTCTTCCATATATGAGAACGTATATGGCCATCCTTTTAATCACGTGCTATATAGTATATATTCGTATTAATCACCTTTACAGGCGAAGTCATAACTTCGCTATATGAGAACGTATATGGCCATCCATTAAATCACGTGTCATACAAGCGTATAAATCACCTTTACAGGCGAAGTCATTACAAAAATAACTTCGCTATATGAGAACGCATGACCATCCTTTCAATTACGTGCTATATAGTCGTATTAATCACCTTTAAAGGCGAGGTCATTACAAAAAAAATAACTTGGCTATTTGAGAACGTATATGGCCATCCTTTTAATTACGCGCTATATAATCGTATTAATCACCTTTACAGGCGAAGTCATTACAAAAAAATAACGCATTGAAGGCGCAATCATTGGACACGTAGAGGCAATTGGTGGAGAAAAATTATTACAGGATTTCGTATTAACGCAGTCAACCTATTCTATTTTGCTTCAACAGAGATTGATATCAGTTAAAAAACGAAGCTATGTTTTCGTGGATTAACGTGAATTTAATATA
>NW_025938044.1:4350-5579 GCF_000764305.2 Hyalella azteca | reverse complement strand
GGGGGCAGCTGGATGAGGGTATGGGGGGCAGCTGGATGAGGGTATGGGGGCAGCTGGATGAGGGTATGGGGGGCAGCTGGATGAGGGTATGGGGGAGCTACAGAGGGCAGCGGGTGCCAACTTGCCGCCATATTTAGCGACTTGTGTCGTGCCCTCACACCCACGCACCCCCCTCAGAGGGGAGGATGTGAGGGGAGGGGGGAGGTTCAGTTGACCCTCATTTCCCCTCTGATTGTTTACAAGAGGCCGTTGCTAGGGACGCTGCAGGCCGTTGCTAGGGGCGCACTATAACGTTATACCTATACGTGCTGATATTATATATGCTGGTGTTATACGTTCTCATGTTATATATGCTGTTATACGTGATGTTATTGCTGTTGTTGCTGCTGTTTTCGACGCTGTTTACAGTGTCGTTATTGCTGTTGTTATCGTTGTTGCTGTTGCTGCTGTTTTCAGTGCTGTTATTGCTGTTTTTATAGTTGCTGTTGTTATTGCTGTTTTCGGCGCTGTTGTTATTGCTGTTTTCGGCTCTGTTATTGCCTGTTGTTATCGGTGCTGTTATTACTGCTGTTGTTTTCATTACATCGTTCAATAGATAAACTTTTAATCTTAATTAATATCTCTAATATTAACATAACAATTATCTGCAAAACTAGTGTAGTTACCCGGTACTACTTTTTAATAATGAAGTAAATGTCAGATTATTTTTACTCGTTCTTATTGGACGCTTAATTCGTACGGCCAATATTCGTGTAACTCTCGTATGCCGTTATATTCTACACACAGGGAAATAAGTGACACTATTGTACAAATGGTGGTGCATTTTTATGCGCATGTACATTTTCCCTTCTTGTAATTTAAAATAATAATTAAAAATTAAAAAGTATCGAAGATTATCACGAAAAATCTGGGCGGTTTCATAATTTTATTTAAAAATTATTTACATTTTATTTATTGATTGAAATTAACGGAACGTAGGAAATTTATAGCGAGAAAATGATATTTTTTAAATTAAATAAAATAATTTTATTTAATTAACCGTGTTAAAGTTTCGCACCTACACCGACGTGGCATACATCACCGACGTGTCATACATCACCGACGTGGCATACATCACCGACGTGGCATACATCACCGACGTGGCATACATCACCGACGTGACATACATCACCGACGTGGCATACATCACCGACGTGGCATACATCACCGACGTGGCATGCATCACCGAC
>NW_025938044.1:3055-3816 GCF_000764305.2 Hyalella azteca | reverse complement strand
TTATCTTTGCTTAATACGGCCGTATCCTTATTATCTTTGCTTAATACGCCCGTATCCTTATTATCTTTGCTTAATACGGCCCTATCTTTGCTTAATACGGCCGTAGCCTTATTATCTTTGCTTAATACGGCCGTATCCTTATTATCTTTGCTTAATACGGCCGTATCCTTATTATCTTTGCTTAATACGGCCCTATCTTTGCTTAATACGGCCGTATCCTTATTATCTTTGCTTAATACGGCCGTATCCTTATTTTCTTTGCTTAATACGGCCGTATCATTATTATCTTTGCTTAATACGGCCGTATCATTTTTATCTTTGCTTAAAACGGCCGTATCCTTATTATCTTTGCTTAATACGGGGCCGTATCCTTATTATCTTTGCTTAATACGGCCGTATCTTTATTATCTTTGCTTAATACGGCCATATCTTTATTATCATTGCTTAATACGGCCGTATCATTATTATCTTTGCTTAATACGGCCGTATCCTTATTATCATTGCTTAATACGGCCGTATCCTTATTATTTTTGCTTTATACGGCCGTATCCTTATTACCTTTGCTTAATACGGCCGTATCCTCATTATCTTTGTTTAATACGGCCGTATCCCTATTATCTTAGTTTAATACGGCCGTATCCTTACTATCTTTGTTTAATACGGCAGTATCCTTATTATCTTAGTTTAATACGGCCGTATCCTTACTATCTTTGTTTAATACGGCAGTATCCTTATTATCTTTGTTTAATACCGCCGTATCC
>NW_025938044.1:0-2765 GCF_000764305.2 Hyalella azteca | reverse complement strand
AGGGGTGAATATGGGGTGAATATGGGGTGAATATGGGGTGAATATGGGGTGAATATGGGGTGAATATGGGGTGAATATGAGGTGAATATTGGTTGAATTGGGGTGAAATTTGGGCTGAATATGGGGGTAAATATGGGGTGAATAGCTGGGGTGAATAGCTCCGTGACAAATTAGGCAGTATAATAATATCTATATAGTTGGTATAACTTGGAAAACTTGAAGGTGGAATGGCTAATTTAGCGCCTTCACCACTTTTATTAGGCTCTAAACATAAATTCAATTATGTGCTTAGAAGGAATTAATTTCACAGTAAAAGACTGGACCGCTTCATGGAGCAAGTTTTGAGCCCAATGCTCGTGTGTTTTAGTTCTCTTTATTGTCACTTGTAAGCCATCGTATGAATCACAGCTCTGGGAACGTATATAACATGCGTGTAATACAGGAGTTAACAAGTATGTCAGCGTTCTATTATTAAGCGCCACTTGAGGACCTGGATACGAGGCTAAGTTCGTGAGGAATAAGTAAGACATCATCTTCATGGAGAACTCATCTTGATACGGGGTGGTAATATGTGAGTTATATTACAGTATACGGGGTGGTAATATGTGAGTTATATTACAGTATACGGGGTGGTAATATGTGAGTTATATTACAGTATACGGGGTGGTAATATGTGAGCTAAATTGCAGTATACGGTCTGGTAATACACTGTCTCTTATACACATCTAGATGTGTATAAGAGACAGGTGTGATGTGGGGGGTGAGGGTGAGGGTGATGAGTGTGATGTAGGGGGTGAGGGTGATGAGTGTGATGTAGGGGGTGAGGGTAGTGTGGTTTATACTGTACGCGTGTGTGGTGAATTTAGTGATTGGTGCGTCATGCCTAATTTGTTCACAACAACAATAATGATACTCAACAGAATAAAGTTTATAATAACCTTAGCTATTATTAATAATTACGGGAATATATAGGGGATCATTCACGGTATATTAATTTTCTTCACCGTTGTTTGTTATATGAATTGTCAGGAGTTCTCAATGTTGTTGAAAACTTGGACTAGTTTTATTGTTTCTGAATATTATCAAAATTCGCATTTATCGTTCGTAAATTTGATAGTTCATCCTGGTTTGTGGTGTTATTAGTGTCACATCATGGGACCGAAAAGTGATGTAAATGATACTAAGAACAACAACAACAACAACAACTATCAACAATCTTCTACCATCACCAACAAAAACCTCAACAACAACGCGTTGAACAACAACAACAACATCGTCAACATTCATCGGCAAGAGCTACGTTCCCGTCGGGACCAGCCGACAGAGAACCAAAACTTCAAGAAAAAAAGGAAAAACAAGAACAAGAAGAACGACAAAGATGTTCTGATGGTTAGAGGTTGTTCTGAGGTTGTGGCCATACCGCCCGACCAGAAGTACCATGAGAAGCACCATGGTTTTCATGGTTCCCAGGAACATGTAAGTCAACCCTACCGTCCTCTGCACGGTCATGACAAATATTCGTCCTTCCAAACCGATGGTTCGTATTCTACCTCATTTTGGGAGTATACCTCTTCAGGAGGGGGTACTAGAGTTTTGACCAACACCCCTTCTTCTCACCCTGGACCCGAATGTGGTCATCCCCGCGGGCCCGAATGTGGTCACCCCCGCGGGCCCGAATGTGGTCACCCCCGTGGGCCCGAATGTGGTCACCCCCGCGGGCCCGAATGTGGTCACCCCGCCAAATCTAACGTCCCTGTAACTGCAGTTCAAAGCGGGAACTTCCAGTCTTCCGCCCCAACCACGTTAAATATGGTGGACCTTCATACTTTCACCAACCAAAGTGGTAGACATGCGCGTGTGGATTGTGAGGGACATGGGCAACGTAAACCTCTACCAATCAACCGTACCAGCGTCCAAACAAACCTAATGATTAACACTACAACTGCCCAACCATTCGACCACCAACCACCCGCCACCAGTCCCCTGAACCCTACAGCTGCTGGTCCCTTGCCACTATTTGATCACCAACCACCTGCCACCAGTCCCCTGAACCCTACAACTGCTGGTCCCTTGCCACCATTTGACTACCAACCACCCACCACCAGTCCCCTGGAACCTACAACTGCTGGTCCCTTGCCACCATTTGACCACCAACCATCCACCACCAGTCCCCCGATAAAGTCTCCAACCTACCACCAACATTTTCCGNCGGCTGAGGGTAACGGCGGCTGAGGGTAACGGCGGCTGAGGGTAACGGCGGCTGAGGGTAACGGCGGCTGAGCGTAATGGCGGCCGTCAACTCAAATTATAGATAATATTTGCTAAATAAAATCGCGATAATTCCTTATTGCTGACAATGTACAATAGTAGCATGTACAAGAAGTACTCGTAAAGGCTTTAATATAGAGGGTTAAAAATAGAGAACGCGAAGGCACTGGCCGCATATTAGGTAGCGGGAAGACGCTTAGTTCATAATTTTGTATGACCGTACATACAGGATGTACATGGGGCAAGTAATGAGGCAAGTACATGGGCAAGGGCAAGGTATTTTGCACTTATTACACCTGCCATTGCTACCGATGGTTGACGCTGGTGTCAGCCCTCTTATATTAGCACCACCTGAGTTCAGAGATACGTGACTAAAGCTTGTGGGATAAGTGAGACACATGTCCAGATAACGTATCTTGATACGGGGCGGTAATACATGAGGGATACGATACAGTATACGGGGTGGTAATACATGAGGGATACGATACAGTATACGG
>NW_025938043.1:0-24200 GCF_000764305.2 Hyalella azteca | reverse complement strand
ATTGCCTGAGCTGCGCACGACATTTCAGTGCATTCATTGCCTGAGCTGCGCACGACACTTCAGCGCATTCATTATCTGATCTGCGGAAGACATTTCAGTGCATCTATTGCCTGAGCTGCGCGCGACACTTCAGTGCATCTATTGCCTGAGCTGCGCACGACACTTCAGTGCATCTATTGCCCTGCCATCCGAATTTGCTTTATGATTTTTTATTGACTTGAAACCAGGTTTTTACTCTTTCTGAGCTCTTACTTCTTTGTCGGTTGGTTGATTGAAATAGAAATAATAAATAGAATTTTTTTTTGGTAAAAAATCACTTGAATCAGCTTTAAATGCATCAAAAATTCACAGTCGCAACTTGTGGCAATTGATTCAATATATGGAAAAATTTCTGTTTAACTCAGGAGGGTACATTTTTTTTAGTTTATTAAGTACACTTTGAGAGGAATTTTTTTGAGAGAGCCCTTATATATTTGAAAAGCAAAAGAACTTGCATAGTAGGTTTAATTACTGTCTGTAATTGATGTAATTATTGAAAACAACCAAAAATTATATCTATCCTTCCAGTGAAAATTTAAATATACTTTAAACCGACAGAATATTTAAAAATTTAATTAAATTGAGCTGCAGTGTATAGCATATAAAATTGAATTTCATTAAACCTATCCAATTTCAGCACACTATCCTGCAACAATATCGGTGAGGCGCAATTTGAAATTGATCCATGTCGTCCATTGAAATTGTTATGCAACTCAATTTATCTGAATCACCGACATCTATTATTTCGCATACGATTTCACTAGTAGAATTCTCTTAGTTAGTGAACATTTATATTAAATTACAGCCTCTCACATCCTCACCATTCGTAATTAATGATTTTATATTCGATACCATTTGACAGTGTAAAATTTTTTCGTTTTGGGCTCAAAAAAGACGTAAATTATATCATGAAATGAAACGAATGGATATTGCTTTCAGCTTCATGTTTTCAAAAGGATTATAGAATTTGAACCGCACCCTTATTAGTGCAAACAATATTCATTTATGAAATGAAGTAAATAAGAAATTGACTCAATGATGTTCATTCGATCGCTTCAATCCATTGATAGGATTACTATTTTATAGCAGCCACGGAACCGTTCTATATCTGGACTGAGTTGATAATCTCGTGAGAAGTGAAAACTTTTTCATTCAATAAATCCGTGGAACTATAGTAAGTCTTATTAAATTTCCTATATGATATTGAGTAGAAGAAGCCATAATATATAGTATAGGACTATAATAGCCATATATAGGAGCCATATTGAGTACAGAAGCCATATACGGAACACGTAAAATAATAGCATTCGGCAGCTCCGGTTCACCATCGATCATTTAACATCGCATCGAAAAGCCGTGTCCATTTAGCAGGAACAAGTTGATTTAATTAAAGCATTGCAGTGTAGGGGTCTGGTAGCGCCGGTCAACTGTGTTTGTCTAAGCTATTGAGGAAGCTCGGGTGTTGGGCAGCGTGCCATTTGTTGAACTTGACAGCAATAGATAACAATTGACAATCAATCCAGCCTACCTGAGACACAGGCGTAATTCATCCTGTTTTGTATGATGAATTTATTCGCTCTGTTCCATAATTGTATATCTGACATAAATAGAAACGCATAAAACCCAATAGTTCATATATGCAAAACTCCTAAATTGCTGTCTGAAAATTTTAAATTACTTTTTTAAATTATTTTTTTAATTATTTTTTAAACCAGATATTCGAATCTCTAAACTGATTTATAACAGTTGGAATCAGATAGAATTTTTCAATCTATATATAATCCTAGCAATTCCAAAATATTGCGCAATTGGATTGATAAGCAATACAAGACTGATAGATGAGATCATAAATAACAACATAAGAAAATATAATATTTTCAACCATTCACAATATTACTTGAAGTTTGGATTATCATTAATGTTTTAAATAAAACGTTGGTGCTATGCTTTCCAAGCGCCGGCAAAACCAGAAACCTTCGTATTTCCGGCATTGCGCTCTACGTACCAAAGCTGCATGTGAGACTCGGTGCTAAATCAGCGTACATGTTTTGGGGGAGACGCTGAGATTGACTTGGTGCAGGAGGCGCTATTGGATACAGAGGCCATCTCGCTGCAATCTACAGAACCGTGATCAGGTCACTGCATCAGATTGCTGGGCCTGCCGATCTCACGGTCTTCTAGTGCAAGCATGATGAATTGCAGGGGATGCCGCTAGACCTCGTGTAGCTTGCGTGGAATGCACTTAGTGCAGGTGCAGCATCTACAGCAGATGCAACGGCTGCAGCAGCTGCAACGGCTACAGCGGCTGCAACGGCTATAACAGATGCTACAGCTACATCAGCTGATACATCTACAGGTGCTGCAACACCAGCAGCGGCTACAACAGCTACGGTGATTGCAACAGCTGCTGCAGATGCAACAGCCGCAGCGGTAGTAATAGATGCAGCAGATGCAACATCTAAAGCTGCTGCTACAGCTACAGCAGATGCAACATCTAAAGCTGCTGCTACAGCTACAGCAGATGCAACAGCTACAGCGGCTGCAGCAACTGAAGCAGATGCAACAGCAGTAGCGGGTGCTATAGCTGCAGCAGATTCAACAACAGCTGCAGGAGATGAAACTGTTGGTATTGGGGTGCAAGTTTAAGCTTGAAATGATTAAATAGCAAGATTATCTATTGTCACGTGCTACTGTTCATAATTTGACAATTTGAGGTTTTTTCTTAGTGAGAAAAGATTAAACCTTCGACGCAAAAAGAAAAGTTCAAACACTGACGCTTGTGTTCTATTTTCAGATGCTGTCTGAAAATGGATATTGTGTTCTATTTTCAGAAATATCCGGCTGATGCTGCTAAGCCAGTCCATCAAACCTGCCTCCGGTAACTGCAGAAACTAGAGATCCGTTTTTTCCGTTCCAATAGGATTAAAATTTCTCCTAAAAATTGATTGATTTTAAGAATTATACCTTTATAAATCAATCTTTTAAAATTCATGTGCACTAGTTTGAAAACCTCTAGTTGGTAAATTTAATTAATTACCATCCCGAATTCACAACCTAATTAACCGAGTCCATAAGATTCGTTTAAAATTTTTCCTTCTTTGGTTAGGTTCATAAAATCTCTTTCTACAGGTTCAAATTATGAGATTACGCACCGAAGCTCCCAAAATAAAGTTGCGACTAGAGTTCAATAAACAAGAACAATGTTGGAGTTAGCCGGCATTAAGAAGTCGCTGAGCAAGCTAAAGCAACTCCTACAGGAAGCTATTTTCGAGCGACATCAAGAAAGGAGCCCCTGTCGGTGTGGCATTTGGCTGAGAAACCTAAAATTTCTGTGGTTTTAAAGCTGGTCCGAGTGAACTAACCAACGAAATGAAGCAGCGCGATAAAAACATATCCTTAAGGGAATATTCGACGGAATGAGGTTAGGAAAGGGAGAGAAGCTGTCAAAATTGTCCTTATTTTAGAAGCACCTTATTTTAGAAGCACAGTGAACTAACTAGCTAATTTGTATTGTACTCTGGAGACTGGTTAATATTGTGTTGTACTGTCTACTAGATAATATTGTGTTGTATTGTGTACTGGATAATATTGTGTGGTACTGCATACTGGATAATATTGTGTTGTACTGTGCACTGGCTAATATTGAGTTGTACTGCATACTGGATAATATTGTGCTGTACTGTCTACTGGCTAATATTGTGTTGTTCTTTGAACTGAATAATATTTAATAATTTAAAAGAACATTTGCATAAACTGTGGCCAGAAGGGAAGGTATTACTGAATTTATGAAATATTGATTCGGACATAAGTAATCGGAATTTAATTAATTAGAACGTGAGCAAGTCGAGTGAGAAAACAGTATAATGTTAACAATAATATAAAAGACCGGCTTCAAAATGATAAATTTATTCAAAATTTACTTGCTTGGATGATACAATGAAGGAATGGAAAGAATCCATCCAGTTAAATATACTTTCCCGAGAAACTGCAAAAAAATAAATAATCGTACTTTATCCAATTTATAGGAAATAGTGTTCTAAATTTGAACTAAACGACGTCACCAGCGTGACATGGATGAAGACGATGCTCAAAAACGTCATAGTCTCGTGTCTTTAACCTTGCATCGTGCAGCCTCTACTCCAATATTTATATTTCATTGCAGTCAATCTAGTGTCAGGCAAAGAAAATACTGCAGTGCGACTCAAAGCTTTACGTTTCCCCGATCCATCTTTCCTTCAAGCGAGAATTGCGTTTCATTTCAAACTTTGCTCTCCAACAGGAACGATAGCGAGTCAAGTTTGGGATGATGTTTTTTCTAGAGATCACGTTACAATTTGTTATTGTTTTGTGAGGATTGTAGCAACAAAATTTTCTAGAAATCACGTTACAATTTGTTATTGTTATGCTAGGATCCTAGCAACAAAATTTTCCAGAGATCACGTTGCAATTTGTTATTGTTTTGTGAGGATTATAGCAACAAAATTTTCTAGAGATCACGCTACAATTTGTTATTGTTTTGTGAGGATTGTAGCAACAAAATTTTCTAGAGATCATGTTACAATTTGTTATTGTTTTGTGACGATTGTAGCAACAAAATTTTCTAGAAATCACGTTACAATTTGTTATTGTTTTCGAGGATTGTAGCAACAAAATTTTCTAGAGATCACGTAACAATTTGTTATTGTTTTGTGAGGATTGTAGCAAAAAAATTTCCTGGAGATCATGTTACAATTTGTTATTGTTTTGCGAGGATTGTGGCAACAAAATTTTCTAGAGATCACGTTACAATTTGTTATTGTTTTGTGAGGATTGTAGCAACAAAATTTTCTAGAGATCACGTAACATTTTGTTATTGTTTTGTGAGTGAGGATTGTAGCAACAAAATTTTATAGAGATCACGTTACAATATGTTATTGTTTTGTGAGGATTGTTTCAACAAAATTTTATAGAGATCACGTTACAATTTGTTTTTATTTTTGTGAGGATTGTAGCAACAAAATTTCAGCACGATAAATGAAATCATGAAAAAATACTACGCACGAAACACCGGAAATAGGCACTAAACGTTAGAACGTTTGAACAAAAAACTTGATATAACGCAATTAAAAAATTTCAAGAGTTGAGTCTGTTCACTAAAGAAAACGTGGATGAGTAATTATAACAGCGAAAAAAATTAAAACAGTCCTTGTCGGTCTGTGTTAACTTAACACAATAATTTAGTTAAATTTCTTCACACCTCATGATTTTTAACATACTATATATATTAAAAGGAATTTCACTTTTCACCTCTGTATTTTATTACAATTTTGTTTACAGACAAGCATAGAAAACGGATAAATAACGCTCGCAGTATCGGGAAAGTGATGCCCGAGATAAGGCGAGGCAGGCATGGAATATCGCCCGAGGTGCTTGGCTTTGGACGAGCAAAATACAAGCTTAAAAATGGACAATAATGTTCCGCGAACATCATATCTTCGACCAAAACCAATTTTTATAGTCTTGCTTCTAAATTTCGTATAAAATTTTTTTTATGATATTAATTTGACGATGTAGACGTTATGCATTTATTTTTTCACGTGGACATTAGGGAATTTTTTTGACAAAAGGGATTTTTTTTTCACCAGCAAGCAATTTACACGTGCGCTAAATTGTCTATAGCTCAGAATTCCAACACGAACTACCCCTGATATTTACCTAAACATATCAGGAAACAGCAGATAATTCCATAAGTAGCTCGAATGATATTTTTTCGTAGAAGACTTACACAACAACAAATATTTTAACATCAGCGTAACAATGCACTGTATTGCGTAATTCATATTATTATAACTTTGTTCTTTTGGCTATAGAGGCATTCATAATTGTGTTATGAAATTTTAATTAACCTACATTGTATTAAAAATTTAACTCGTATACATAAAAAAAATTAAAAAATATTAAATTTTGGGTTTATGATAAGAAAGAAAAAAAGAAAGTATTTACATTTTAAAAATTTACCGCGTATTTTCAAAGTTGATTTAAAAAATTCCAAACTGTTGGAAATTTGTTAAGGAACAAAAGAGGAAAATATTCACCTGAATTTTGTTGGCATCCCTGGTGTTGATGCCCTGGGTTTTGCCGGGACGAGGCAGCAGCTCAGGATATATGATCTGAGAGAGCGGGTCGCTGAGGTGCTTCAGAATGTGTCTGTTCTCAGGGTACTCGAGAAGTCGCATTACTTCACCTGTAGAAAAAAAAAAAAATTATTAGTAGTAATGAAGAATCCCTTTCTGAGATCGGATTTTGTTTTCGGGATACTCGAAAAGTCGCATCATTTCACCTGTAAAAGAAAAGAAAAATTATTACTGGTAATGGAGAATCCCTTTTTGAGATACTGACTCGGGGTACTCGAGAAGTCGCATTACTTCACCTGTAGAAAAAATAACAGAAGAATTGTTAATAGTAATGAGGAATTATTTTCTGAGATACTGGTTCTGGCTCGGGATACTGGAGAATTCACATCAAATCATATAAAAACATCAAAGTTTTTGCTAATTTTGATGAGTGTGTTTTTTAGATACTCGTTCAGGCCGCGGATACTCAAGAAGTTGCATCCCTTCAACTTAAGAAAATATCTGTCTTTTTGAGATACTTGTTCAGAATTTAAGCATATAAGTTAGATTCAAGTCTTACTAAAGAAGTTAAATATTAGAACAATAAAATTAGAGCGTGTATTCTGTATCTTCGTCAGTGAATAAAGAATTCAAAGATCAGTAAAATTTCATGTATGCTAGCAAAACTTAGGCGGTTATTTGTAAAAAAGACTCCAAAAATTATGTTTACAGGACTTCCGTGCACGGAAATGAGTCTTATAAACTTCCTTTCACGGTGCATGAAGGTCTTCTAAGACACCCAAAATACTCAAAAGAAAAATATGGAATCAATTTATTTCTTTTATTGCCTTAAATCCCATAAAGTAAATAACCAGCCACAAATTCCTAAACGTATACAGTCAGGGTCTCTGACACACGCAGCTCAGTTCTTCGCTGGGTCGGAAAGAAGCTCCGTAAATCATCGAGTGGATTTCTATGGAAAACTAACGGCCGACTCTCTTCTGTCGACAGAAATCTATTAGAAGAGACCTACAGGCCTGCCTCTCTTTTGCCCGAATGCAAGCAAAATGCAGCACCGACATGCCAAGCTGTAGTTTGAACTTTGCTCCGTCGTTGATCTTGTAGAACATCCGCTTGACTTCAACCGTGGTGGTTGGAAGAGCGTGTACCGGAATAAGTTATCCTCCCGGAGGTTGAATGAGGGCTGACATATTTATTCAGAGTTAAAACTTATATAGCTTATCGTTTTTATTTTCTTTCCATTTTACTCTAGCGGAAAAGAAGGTAAATATTCATCCTAATGCATTTGAATGTTTGAACAATAAATTTTATTCTGAGCTGAATGCCAAGCATTCGTTCACTAGAGGTTATTATTTTAATAGTGTATACACTAGGACGAAATTGCTAAATCTTTATTTCGCTCAGGCTTTGGATATTAATAAATGAATTTCTGCTGTAATTCTAACGTTAATTTTATTCGTCGTCGTACATAAACTCGAGCCAAACACAACGTATTTTAACAAGACATAAGACTCAATTTGAGTTAAAAAGCTTCGTTTGCTTCCCGCGCTCTTGTTTCAAGAGGTCTCAAGGACTCTTGTATTTAATTCTGGAACAGAATCCGATGAAGTAAACCATGGAGTTGTATATGACTTACAACTTAAATTAAATTTTGAACCGCTGAAGTTAAAATGAAACGTGACTTTAATTACTATTTGAATTATTTGAATATTAATTACTTTGAAAAGTTAATTAGGACGTCGTATTTATAAAATCTTTTGTTGCACATCGAAGAGAAAAATCTTAGGAAATAGCAGCATAATGTTAACGGGAAGCGGTGCAAACCTTATATAGTGCAGAAATTTATAAAAAAATAAGTATTATTTCACTCCTATCGAGTGAAAATAAAAGTAAATCTGACAAAATATGTCAAAAGTTGAAAAGAAGTTTGTCTTTCAGGTAACATAGTTTTATTAAAAAAACTCAGCAATATACTCATCAATACATATCTGCGACATTCAACATTCACAAAACTGTCACAAAAAATAAATTATGTCCGTGTTGAATGTCATGCCGACAAAAATTCCTACCATTCTCGATGGAAGCTCCCATCCAAAATTAACATGTAACTTATTGAAGCGCATTATTTCATAAATAATATGACTCTCACATGAGTGAAAGTCATATTCACATGAAAGTTTCACACAAACTTTCAACCTGCTGCATTACTCGCATGAGTAAATATGGAGAGTAAATTCTTGCTACAGATGGTTATTGATAAATTATTTTATTCACTGGGTACAAATTAAAGAAATAAAAAATAATGGACAATTTTCAACCTGCTGCATGACTCACATGAGTAAATATATAGGGAGAGTAAATTCCTAGTACAGATGGTTATTGATAAATTATTTTATTCCCTGGGTACAAATTATATAAATTCAAATTTTTTTAAACAATATTGATACATTTTTCTCCTTTTATTTCTTAGCAATAAATTTCACGGGTGCATTTTCGTGATCAGAAAAAGTCGTAACTATGAATGCACCAATCATTCTTCGGTTGTTTCTGTATCTGCCATACAGAAATAGCTGCTGAATCTCCGAGCCAATTGCCCTTAAAATCGTTCCTGGTCAACAGCGTTGCGAGAAATACATTCGTTTCTATCCACACAAATGCTACAGATTTTAAGCTTCGTCCATATTGCGATCGAAAATCATCGTCGGCGTATTGGCGGCCAGTTATTAAAGGAAATTATATTAGCCTATATATTGATAACCGTCTTCTCGAATATAACTTTTGCAATAGTTAAATCATAAGGGGCTTGATAAGAGGCATAGGTGCTATATTCGTTTGATTCACTAACCTTCCCACAGGATTTAAGTCGTATTGTCAGACTTAATTCTTAACAATTCCCAAATTGTGACTAATCTATTTCTTGTAGCTCCAGCCAGTTCATTTCACCAACCTGTATCATATTATTGAGCAAAGCCTGCCCAGATGAAACTCTGAATTATGCAGCAATTAATCCGAGCCACGGAGGCTTATAGAAGTTATGCAGTAACAACACATGGAGCTCGGCATGGGCAATGCTCCACGCAAATTACAAATTAGAGTGACTATAGGTGCTTTTGCACCCAATATATATATGGTACATTTTACCATGCATTTCAACCTCAGGTTATTTTAGTCACTTATGAACAGGAATAAACCACCATTTTAGGAATTTTTTGGTTTCTTTAGTGAGTGACTGAGGGAAATTGAGAGGGGTTGAAAACGACATGTTCTCAGAGGATTGAGTAAGAGTACAAATAGAGATGCACTTCTCACTTTTTTTTGTGGGTCATCCTTACTCAGTTTGGTCCTGCACAAGGGCGTATCAGGGCTACGCCAGCTCTCTACGCGTGCTGTGAGTAAAACAGTGGGTCACTACTATAATAATATTACCCACTCATTTTCCTGGGTGTGATAACGAGATTAGCGCATCGATGGTGACCAAATTTGAGCACCTATGATGATAACTCTGGCAATAATATTAATACGAGATGCAGCGAGCTCAAAAATGTCGCTGAAAGTGTACAAAACTCTGGCGCCGCCTCCTTTTTCAGTGGAAGGAAAATTCAATTATCACAAAATTAGAGATGAAAATGACGATGAGCTCTTACAATGGTAATAATGATGAAAAGACTTGAAAAAAGTTTTGAACATTGAGCAGCCAAGTTCCGAAAGATGATGCACATAAATCTTTAAATCGAGTAGGAATGTTTACGGTTCTGAGAAAATTTAATCGCTTAATTGCGCCCAAAATTTGAGCTGAGCACATCAAGATTTGCCACAAGATTGAGCTCAAATGCTCAAAAAAAATCAATAAATTTCACATGTGACTGGCTATCAAAATTTAATATCGAAATCGAGTATGATTTTACACTATACACTGAAACTCTAATAAGAAAATCGACTAAAATTTCTCACAGACATGAGGAAATTTAGCCTTTGCAGAATCTAGCGGGGAAATCCTGCATTTACACCATAATTTTAATCACCAATCCAAGCGCCATGTTCAGACTAGCGTTAAGAGAGAAATGAACTTCCAAACAAAATGCGAACATTGCGAATGAATAGCACGATGGACTCGGTGGAATTTCAAGCTGGATTACTTGGTCATTAATTCTGCAGTGATGAAGAGATAGACGCTGTAGTGTCTCATCGGCAGACAAATAGAGTGCGATGCAGCTGTTTTGAATGAATGTATGAATGTATACAGCTCGATTCAATATCAACACAGCTAAAACCTCACTAAACATTTTTGCTGTAAAAAGGTTGTTCTGCGACTTTGGCTTAGACGATATTTTCTTTAAAGATATATAGTACGATTCATCTTCCTTCCATTACGACACCTACCAATCTATTATTTATTCAACCGATTAAATTTCTTACTTTATTCAATATTAAAAGGTGAAGAGTGTTCTTTATTTCCAATTTAGGGATTTCATCAAGTCATTTTTTTATTTAAAGTTTACACCGTTTTTTTTCGTGTTTTGGTATGATAAATTTAACATCAAGCAGTTTCTTTAAGCTGGCATTGGTTTGGTAATGTGTCTTTATTCGGCCTTTTCCAGAGAAATTATCCAGTAAGCAGCTTTACCACCATCTTCGATATGATCATAGCCTTTCTATGCGGTTTCGAACTCGATTCGAACCGATAATACGGCTCTGTGATTGGACAAACCTACAAAAACATCTATGTTAGTGGCCAATGCCCCTAAGCCGGCTTTTCCATTGGCAAGCACTGCCAACGATAGTGAAGTGACAAGATTCAGAAGAATCATTCGTCTTATCTTCTCTTCATCGTCTTCGAAAGAGCGGAAGAATGCGTTCCTTTGTTGTGGTTTTTCGCTTATCTCGTTGTCGGCAACTATAAATCTAACCCGCAAGAAGAATACTTGGATCCTATTGCCCCAGCTACGAGAGATGGGTTTTAAGAAGAAGAATTGAATTGGACTATTGAAAGAAAGATGGATGCCATGATTTTGACGGCTATGGATGACTGAAGCGTGATGTGGGTGACTGAGATTTTTTTAGTGGAATTTTGACGTGCGCGAGAAATTCACAACGCGACGTTGGCGAGTGAAAAATTATTGCGATGACACTTTGACGTAAATAAGATCATATAAACGTGAAGTAAGAGAAATTTAACTTTGTGAGGTTAACGAGCTTGAGCGGTACAATTTTCCCTTCGAAAAGACGACATGCATGATTTCTTGTTATGAATGCAACGAAATGCGTGAAATTTTCCGCTTGAATAGACGACCTGCGTGATTTTTTATTATTAATTTAAAAGCTTGAGTGAGATTTTCCACTTGAAAAACGACCCGCGTGATTTTTTATCATTATTTTAAAAACTTGTGTAAAAATTTTCGCTTGAATAAACGACCTGCGGGATTTTTTAGCAATTATTTAGAAATTTGTGTAAGATTTTCCCCTTGAATAAACGACCTGCGTGATTTCCTGTCATCGAGTTGGCAAGGTATTTCATTTAGTTTGGATTACGATCGTAAGATACAATTCCCGACGATTTTTCACGAAACCGGCATCACCCATATGTATCACCCATATGTATCACCCATATGTATCACCATATGTATCACCCATATTTATCACCCATATGTATCATCCATATGCATCACCCATATGCATCACCCATATTTATCACCATATTTATCATCCATATGCATCACCCATTTGTAGCACTCATATGTATCACCCTTATGTATCACCCATATGTATCAGCCATATGTATCACCCATATGTATCACCCATATGCAACACCCATATGTATCACCCATATGTATCAGCCATATATAGCACCCATATGTATCAGCCATATGTATCACCCATATGTATCATCCATATGTATCACCTGTCTCTTATACACATCTAGATGTGTATAAGAGACAGGCAGTGATGAGGGAAGTAGATACTGCGGTGATGAGGGAAGTAGATACTGCAGTGATGAGGATAAAGGATTTCTTGGTTGGCGAGTGCGGGTGGAGTTGAAGAGATTCTCGGGATTAATCCTAATTGCAAATTTTAATTAATAAATATTTTTCAGATGATTAAATAATTCAATTCTTCGTTACATGGTCAAAACATATTACATGGTCGTTACATGACATACATTTAACTAAAAAAAAGTTCCCCATTCTTCTCTTTAGATGATTCCTTTCTTCTCTGTGCTTCATTCCTACGAACAAAATACCTGCAATGTCGGAAAAATTCCTTCACTTCTCGCAAGCTTTCTCGCAAACACTGGAGTCGGTCTGAGCCTTCGCTGCGCGCTAAATCTTGCTGATATTTTACACAAGTTGCACATTGTTGGCATAAGTCTCAAAGTTTTATTTTTATTTTCTTCGATATAAGTCAAATTTTCTTCAAATCAGGTCCAATCTCACATTTGAAATTATTTTTTGTAATAAAGAACATTAAAGGTCATCCCTGCTGTGCTAATTATATGTTTAAATTTGATAGAAATTTAAATGCTTTTGATAACAGAGTCATAACTATGTATAATAACAGACTCGAAATTCTGTCGTAACTCTGTTATAACAGAGTCATAAATCTGTTATATTCAGAAAATACGGATGGCAGCAATGTGATAACATATCGTATTTTATTCATTCCTGCAATTCCTTCTCAATAAATTCTGGTTATTCTCTTTCTATTTCATCAAGAAAATACTGAAACCAGAAGAGTTTGAACGATAATAATGTTATCAGAATTTTCGTTAGTAGCGGATTATCTTTCAAATTTACTGGTATTGTTTTATCAACAGTTACTATATCTCCGTTTTATGTAAAATCCACGACGTTTGCGTTGGTTCGCGTGGTAACTCTTGCCTATTTGTTTGACTGCATGTCGTTTGGATGGACATAGACCGTGAGCGAGAGGGGGAGAAGGATTCTAAACAATCGATGGCTCCTGCAACTCTATTGAAAATCTCAGCCGGCGGGTGAGTGTCCAACAAACGGCTAACACTCAGCCGATGGAATTCCACCAATGATTCTTGATGGTGTATAGATGTCTGTTGTGTCTCGCAGCGCTATTTGCAAGGCATATCCTGGGCTTACGACCCAAATAGCACCGTTTATCCTCTCCCAGATGCCGCTAGTGGTCTGACTGCTTTTGCTGAGGTCTGATCTAACACGCGTTGGTCTTATAAATATTTTCATTGTTCATTAAATAATTTAAATTTATCTGGTTAACATGACATCATTGATTTTTTTAACAGTGTCTATAATCAGCTGCGATTTATGATAAATATTACATTAAAATTTCCACAGCGAAACTGCGCTGAGAGTTTAATTGATAGCAATTTTTGTAGCATGTACGAAAAAACGCGCATTATGTACAGAAAAGCTCAATTCCAGTACAAAAATAAAATACATAATCACTTCGCATCAATGGTATGTAGAAATTCTCATCTGCCTTAGTGCTCAGAGTCTCCCATGTACCATCGAGGGTTTGATTTTTCCACCCAGAGGGTGTGATTTTCTTTTGAATTAGAGGGAAAGATTTTCCGTTGCCCCCAGAGTGCGTCATGTTCTTTCGCCCTAGACTTAGAGGGTATGATTTTCGGTTAACCTCGAGGGTGTAATATTCTTTTACCCTAGAGGGTATGATTTTCCGCTGAACTATAGAGAGTGAAGTTGCTTTCACCAATGGATTGAAATGTTTTGTTTTTTATCTAGAATATATCGTTCGACACATGTTTCAAAAATATAACTCAGTACTCACTGCAGTGAGTGACAGAGAGCGCATTTTCTCGTCGACGAAAACTTGAGGTCACGGACAGACGAACGGACTGACGGACAGACAGACAGACGGACATGGCGAGCACAATAGTGCATTTTTTCCATAAATGAGAAAATGCGCTAAAAATATCCAGCAGGCCTCCGGAACACGGTGAGTGTCAGAGATGTCGTTGCCAACACTCACCGGCAGGCTACAGTACAGGGCATAGAGGCTGGGCTCGTCAAGATTTATGGCTCGGAAACCTATGATGCCGTTAGTTAAGGAAAGAAGATAAATCGCTGTCGAAACAGAGGAAGTGGGCCGTGCCAGTCTGAGTGTAGATGGTTGTGCCTAAAGTGTTTCAACTGCTCCAACTTTGGAACGCAGGAAACCCGCGATTGTTATACTAAATCTCTCTTAGTTAGTGAAGAAAAGTGCAGAAAAAGACGGAGACTTGGCATACATCGCGGATGGAGAAATGAAAATCGAGGCTTGTTTTTGAAAAAAAATTGTCTTTCTGAAATGCCTAGGTTTCATTCATCACATTTTCTATATTAATTCTTTGGCTTGTGTTCTTATTGTTATTTTTGAATCAAAAGACATGTACGAATGCATGATTTCAAATTTGAAATGTTGGCAAATATCTGCACAAATATAAGAAAGCTGGCGTTCCAATGAAGAGTTTTTGCTTGATATTTCAGTCTAAGGAATATTATCGTTCGTGATAAAAATATTAAAAAAAATAAATAATAAAAATATAATAAAAATCCGAAAAAAACTTATTCCTGAATCATCTTATGAGCCTGTAACCTTCAGAGCTGGGTCATCATAGCTGGGTCATCATAGCTGGGTCATCATAGGTGGGTCATCATAGCTGGGTCATCATAGCTGGGTCATCATAGCTGGGTCATCATAGCTGGGTCATCGTAAAACAAATTTCTTAGCAAAAATTTTTATATTTTTTTTATTGTTAAAATATTATTTTAACAAAAAATAAACTTAAACTGAATTTATTGAATTAAAAAGTTTGCCAGCTGATGATCAAGCCATAAGTACTTTTAAAGTCGATCCAAGTTTTCGCGTATGCCAGGAATTTTTTCGCTTGTTTAATTAAAATGAAACGAGTAAATAGCAACCAACCTCATGCAATTGCTTTGGTGCAAATGAAATGCGATAAGAAAATTATTCGATTGAAAAAAAACATAAAAATTTGGATATGATGGGGGAATGAGCTGGATTCATCAATCATTTTTCGATAAATACTGTCATCAAAAATCCAGGTTTGATTATTAATTTACTACGGCAATTATTTTTCAAATGATATTACCCGCAGAATAAAAAGACTTGATGTTTAAAGCAGCTTTTCTACGAGTATTAACAGGTAAAAATGCATAAGTTGATAATTTTACATTATAAAAGCAAGTCAGATTTATTTTCATAGGATTTACCGCGACGTCGGCCCAACTTAAGCTGAAAAAAATTAATTAGCTTTCCACGTCTGACTCAAGTAAGCGATGATTAGCCGCATTCATTTCTTAGATTTGCAAGTCGTTCAATTTCTGATGAGAATAATTTTAATTTGCATTTACGTATGATTGTTGCAATGATTAAAACCTTACCTGATAAAGACGGGATTCTCCGAGCTGCAATTGAGCCATAAAAATCAGCATTACTTCTTTTAAATCAGATTTTTCTGTTAATTAATCATATGTAACCAATTTTTTGGTAATTATTCAATGAGATGGTAAATTAAATTCGCACAAAAAATAGTTTCTGGATGATGATTCTTTCGTGCGTGATGCTGTTTACAAAATATGCATGGTGACTCTTACAACTGAATTGATTGCGGTTTTTTAATCATTTGAACACGGGAGTACAATCCCAATACACGAATAATTTTTTTTTATCACGGGAATACAGTCGCACTTATTACCTGGGATCCCTCAGACATGAAGCGCAGTAATTACCTCAAGAGCCTTCAACTTGGACAGACAGACGACTCAGTTCAGCAGGGCGTTGATGACTCAAAACATGGCGTGTAAACAAGCCCGGAATTGCCTGAGCTGCGGACGACATTTCAGTGCATTCATTGCCTGAGCTGCGCACGACACTTCAGTGCATCTATTGCCTGAGCTGCGCACGACATTTCAGTGCATCTATTGCCTGAACTGCGCACGATACTTCAGTGCATTCATTGCCTGAGCTGTAGACGACATTTCAGTGCATTCATTGCCTGAGCTGCGCACGACACTTCAGTGCATTCATTGCCTGAGCTGCGCACGACACTTCAGTGCATTCATTGCCTGAGCTGCGCACGACACTTCAGTGCATTCATTGTCTGAGCTGCGCACGACACTTCAGTGCATTCGTTACCTGAGCTGCGCACGACATTTCAGTGCATTCATTGCCTGATCGGCATACGACATTTTAGTGCATCTATTGCCTGAGCTGCGCACGACACTTCAGTGCATTCATTGCCTGATAAAGGGACGACACTTCAGTGCATCTATTGCCTGAGCTGCGCACGACACTTCAGTGCATTCATTGCCTGATAAAGGGACGACACTTCAGTGCATCTATTGCCTGATCTGCGCACGACACTTCAGTGCATTCTTCGTTGTCCGGTACAGTTATCAGTACAAGTCGTTGTCCGGTACAGTTATCAGTACAAATCGTTGTCCGGTACAGTTATCAGTACAAGTCGTTGTCCGGTAAAGTTATCAGTACAAGTCGTTGTCCGGCACAGTTATCAGTACAAGTCGTTGTCCGGTACAGTTATCAGTACAAGTCGTTGTCCGGTATAGTTATCAGCACAAGTCGTTGTCTGGTACAGTTATCAGTACAAGTTGTTGTCCGGTACAGTTATCAGTACAAGTCGTTGTCCGGTACAGTCAACAGTATCAGATGATCTCAGTCTAGTGAACTCGGCCCCAAGATGTTCGCAATTTTTCCAAGCCGTTCAGTTCCAAATCAGGCCAATTTTAACTCGGGGCTCGTGTAACTTAACTCGGAACTGTCTCAAATTGGCTCGCGTCAACTCAGAAATGGCAGAAAACGGTTTTGTTCTATTTTCTACGATTAACCAAAATACTACGCGTATCTCCTGTCTTCTAAGCAACGTTGTGTTATGCATTTCTCTTTTCTTACCTAATTAACCGGATATTTTTCTTACCAATAAAGCATTTATTCCCTTAAACCCGGATCATATTTGTGTCTCATATCTCAAAAAGCTACCAAAACGTAGTGTCAGCGGCAATTTCTTGCAATAACATTTCTTCGTCGAGTCGAACATTTTTTTTATTTCGTTTGAGGCACACTTCCTCAAGACTGCCATTGATTTGATTCAGCTCGTCAATTGAGCGAAATGTGAACCGTCCTTATTTTCTTTTAAATTTGGGCTTTTGCCTTTGTTTCAGTGGGATTTTCGAGAGAAAGGTTCAATCGACCGCAGCTCCCGAAGTCTGGCCGCTGCCTCCCCACAGGGATTTCGAGCCGAAATTTGGCCAAATTTTCTCTCAGGAATCATTTGTAGTTGCAGAAAAGTACGAAGAATTCAATAGAATCGTGCGACGTTGAGATAAAAGTAACCTTGCTGTCATGGCTTTAATAATACAGCTTGTCAGACCCAGCGAACGAATGCTGACGTCTTACATCTTTCGGTTTAAGTCCTTCACAACACAATGTACTATTGTCGCAACATCGCGCTCTTGTATCTCCATTGTCAAGACGAATTAAGTAGGAGTAGATGGAAGATTGCAGCAATATGATAAAAAGTAACCATATATAATAATCTTATTTTACTTTCTAACTCAGGGAACAAGAAAACGCTATATAGTTCCAATAGAATGTGATATAAATTACATTCTTTAAATCTGAATTTCAAAATACCTGTTGAAATTCAATTAAAAAAATTTTATCTGGCACTATTAAACTGGATAGTTTTCACAATTTCAATTAATAACTTGTAGCGTAGCAAAGATTTTTTATTCGGAACGTGATTACCTAATTAATGATTTTGATCATGACTTTCAATTTTCAGCTTCGTTTCAGCTTCATTTAATTGTTTTTTCCACTTGATGTTAATAAATATATCAGAATTTAATTGCCGTTTTTAATCAACAAATTCATTCATCCTTTTCCATATTCATCTTATTACTCGCTAGTATTTCCACTTTTACGGGAAAACCTCAGGTTATTATCAGGCAAAATACGAACAAAGTTTCCTCAAGTTACTCATGAGTTGCCACGCGCGTGCCACTCTTCAAAGACTGTGAAGAACATAGCCCCTCCCCTTCACCTTAACCCTCACCCTAACCCTAATCTCATCCTTATCTCGCCACCGACAGCTCCCCTCTCTATCCAAGGGAACTTCTTCACTTTAGGCCTCGTATATTCCGCCAAACGTTTTCTGTTCCATCTTTACGATAACGAGCTAAGTTTCAATTTCCCTCAAGTCTTTACAATGTAAGAAAGATTCAGAGGACAATCTCAACTCGAGGGCAAGGAAACTTCTTCAAGTCTTGCGCTTTCTCGCACAGAAAGAGTGTCTATACTTCAAGAGCTGATGTGATTTTCATGAAATAAACCAGACTGGATAGTATTTTACTGGAAAACATTGAATTAAAGCTCAAGGTACGCAAAAGTGGAAGAAATGCTGGCAAGTTTGAACATATGCGAGGTGGTTAGAGCTATTTTCCTTGCATTCGAATAAGTTAGAAAAGTCAAATTATAATATTTTGTACTGAAGGCAAAACTGTTGAATAAGTCTGTCTTTTTGTCTGATCCAAATTTAACACATTAACGCTAAGATAATTTGTTTATAGTAATAAAGCGATTTTTTGAAACGTCATTCCTGAGCTCCGAACACGTGCTTAATTTTTTAAAGTAACGCGTACATATTCCATGGAATTTTATGGAAGACAAAATGAAATAATTAATCAAGATTTCACGGTGTATCCTGTTACACATGTCTGTTTCCCTTCCTAATTTTTTAACTTTATTAGTTTTCTGACTTGATTTTACTATATCAGAAATTTAAGTTTTTATTGCCCACTGCTATCATAGAATTGGCTATCTCATTTCTACGTCAATGACAAGATTTATTTTGCAATAAATAGGAAAGGTTCAAGCTACACGGATAGCTGGAGTCGTAAATGGACGATGTCCAGCAGTGCAGAAGAAACCCTCTGCATTTTATTGAAGCAGTCGAGGCTTATTTAACGGTAGACTATTTATTGAGTGTTGGAGTGGCGACAATAGAAAGGGGGAGAAGTAGAGGAGCAGGTGAAACTAAGAGTAATAAAAATGGACGAGTAGAATATTAAAAATTAGAATTTGATTTCATTGAAGACCAGAGAATTTTTTTTATTTGCAATTTTCTTATTAGTAGTTTTCAATATATCTTTGCAATAAATTGAAACGTCATTCGTGAGCTATACTGTGAATAAAACAAATTCTCTGGTCTTTAATGAAACCTGCTTGAAAGAAGAAATTCTGCCAACCTATACTAAAATTAGAATTAAAAGATAATTGAAAATAAATTTCAATCAAAAGGAATAATTAGTTAGATCTCAAGCATTTAAAATTAAATGCGATTTAAAACGAGGACACAGAAATGAAATGTAATAACATTATCAGAAATTTAGAGACCGAGTAATCTTGAAATCACGACAACAAATTACGCATAATTATCGCAAAAAACTGATTAGATGTACGTCATAGAAAACTAAAATAAATCCAGAGAAAGAAAATTATAACTATTTGAATTATTAGGTTCTTGATTTGAAAAATGTTTAGACATGATTTTCTTGCGACAAACGAGTATAAAAAAGTTCGGAAGTTCACGTTTCATGCGAAATTATTTGGCCGCATGATTTTGCATGAGAATCTTAAAAATAAATTAAGAATACATTCGTAAAAATTAATTTAAACAAACTTAATTTATGATATCTTGTCATTATAATCATCAACCAAGTAATGATATCTATTAAATTAAAATTAAGGATTTAAATTAAAAATTATGAATTAATTTAAAATTAATGATACAAACTAGTAATGATATCTATTCAAGGTGTTATATAACTAAAATGTTCTAGTTTGAATACAACTGAAAAAAATGAATCCGTATTCAATAAAAATATTCTATTTAGAAAACAACTGCAAGGTAAAAGAAATACGAATCTGTAGTCATGTAATCGAAAAATTTTCTGAAAGAATTTCCAGGCGAATATTTCTATATGATGTCGAGAACACTCAACGTAAGTGCCTTCAATGAACACTTGGCCGTTAATAGCCTACAAATTTCCCTTCTTGACTACCATCATGAGTCACTTGATACAGTCGGGAGTTGAATGAGGACTTTGAATCCCAAGAAATTTCCTCAATAATTGTCAAGTGAAGTTAATAATATATTATTATCATTCACTAGGTTCAATGACAGTCGGAGAATTCGAAGAAATTTGAAATTCGAGTCATATGAAATCTAACCAACCGGTGAATTTTAAGCTTCTGTTGTTGCAAAAGTAAACAGTTACGAAAGACTAAAAATAAATAGGGGTACAATACATACATCATTTCAGTTGCTGACTAAAATGATGTGTTAAAAGACCAGCTGTGGATATGCTAACGAAAAATTAGCGAGCCATTTTAAACGACGAAGAAATCATATATATTTTTATAGGTAATTTTAATATTGAATGGAAATATTTTGGATGAAAATATAATGAACTTTCGAGACATTTTTCTGACTGTAAAACTAATGATCATTTATCAATTTAAGCACAGACATGACATTAACATGGGTTACGCCTGTTCGTTGTCATTAAGATTTCTAAATTATATAACAATTTTTTCAGCGCATTTTCTCATTTTTGGAAAAAGGCGTTATTGTGCTCGTCATGTCCGTCCGTCCGTCCGTCCGTCCGTCTGTCTGTCTGTCTGTCTGTCTGTCTGTCTATCCGTCCGTGACTTCACGTTTTCGTCGACGAGAAAATGCGCTCTCTGTCATTCACTGCAGTGAGTACTGAAATATATTTTTGATACTGTTTACAAAAATTGAGAACAAGGCCTATTCAAGAGACCTAAACTTTTTCAGTTGATTCAATCTACTAACAAATATAGTCATTTATTTTTTGCATTATATCTAATTTTCCTATACAAAATATGAAATTTAGGTTAAAATTCTTACACTGCATCCATTACAATTATCGTTTGCTCAACTTCGAGCCAGATCGATTATCTCTATTACATATGTAGATGTTTGATTCAAACATATACAGAAAGCTCGCACAATAACAAAAGTTTGAAGAATCACGTTAGTCCTGCACCAAGCTTCGTCACTTTCAAGAAGCTGCTAAACCTTATTGACGGTCGTACTCCTAAAGTTTCGAGTGCAAAACTCCTTTAAAGAAATCTAGGGCTGAGTGAGATACTGGTTTTTTAATACATCGCTCTGAAGAAAGCCAAGACCAGAGGTCGTGTATTACTTTCAACTAGCACTAATTTTAGTTCTGCACCATAGTTCATCCTCTAACGAGAATTTTCTTTGAACTGCTCACTATAAATCAGCTGCGATTGCAGCCGTTAGTGTCATTTGCCGTAGCGATTCTTTAGCATGAACGCTGAGCATTTTTGTCGTAGGGACTCGTTAGTATGACATGACCGCTCGTAGCTGAGCTTCGACTAAACGGCCTCCCGGCCAGACATTACCAGAACGGTTAGGATTCTTGAGCCATCTCACAAATGGTTAGGATTCCTAGCGACGGCCGAAAGCCGGCTAGGAAAATTTTAGAGATTATTGAACCATTTGGCAAACGGTTTGAAATCGGGTAACATCGCCAAAGCTGAATAGAAATCTCAGGCTATCATCATATGGTTCTTATTCCTTAAGACTATTTTAATCCGACTGAAGAATCTCATTTATTTTCCAATCGACTAGCAAACTGAACGAAATACAGGTTCTACATCGAGACATCAATTCCAAGTAAAAATTCGAAGCAGGGCTCAGAATAAATGGCATAGTTCAAAAATCTGCTGCACACTCTGCACTGTGGAGGTGCAGTCGTTCGCTGATCTTAATAATTAAATGGTTAGGTTAGGTTAGGTTCAGTTAGGTTAGGTGGAGGATAAGTGAATAAAGTTGTAGGATAAGGGAAATATGGGCATTAGAAACTACAGGTGATGAGGGAAGTAGATACTGCAGTGTTGAGGGAAGTAGATATTGCGGTGATGAGGGAAGTAGATATTGCGGTGATGAGGGAAGTAGATACTGCAGTGATGAGGGAAGTAGATACCTGTCTCTTATACACATCTAGATGTGTATAAGAGACAGGTCACAACGCGATGTGTCGCTGGATGAGTCACAACGCGTCACGATGTGTCGCTGGATGAGTCACAACGCGTCACAATGCGTCGCCGAGTTAGTCACAACGATGCGTCGCTGAATGAGTCACAACGCCTCTGTGATGATGTTTCGGGTTCAGTTAATAGATCTAAAGTCTTTATTTTTATTCAGGAAATCCCAACAGCTTAGAATCGCAATCATAACAAAAACTATTTTAACTATTGAGTGGAGAGGAACTTCACTCTGTCCTGCCGAGATAAATAAGTGACACAATAAATACACGTCGAAATAAACAATACAGAAAGATAATTCAATAATGTAGAATACAGTAATTCATGTAGACACTAATTGCAGAGCACTATTCCAAACTCACTCGTACCTGAGAATAGCGAGATAAAATGCGTCACGAAGCGCTACCAGCTGGGTCATGATGCGTCACCGGGAGGGTCACAATGCGTCACCGGGTGGGTCACGACGCGTCACCGGGTGGGTTAGAATGCGTCACTAGGTGGGTCACGATGCGTCGCCGGGTGGGTCAGAGTAGGTCATGACATTTATTAACTGCTAAGTTGTCGCCGCTTCGCCGCGGCCGCCACGCGCCTCAATCGCGATCGGAAGAGCAGCTTTAAGCCGTCGCTCGCATGCGTGTCAATACCGAAGCACCCATGAAATTTCTGTCTTCGCCGCCCCTAGAAATATCATCGAACGCTGGCCAGCTTTGGTCCGTATCAGAGGGTCAACTAACGTAACGAGTTCTGTTTGGGTATTCAGTGAACTGTAAAAAATCACAGGAACAAAATGTAATTCTTTTGCGGTTTTACATATATGTGTGAAGTTTCAGAAAGATCCGTCCGTAAACAAAAAAGTTTTTCAAGAGGGTATACCTCCCCCTTAAGCCGTCGCTCGCATGCGTGTCAATACCGAAGCACCCATGAAATTTCTGTCTTCGCCGCCAACAGAAATATCATCGAATGCCGGCCAGCTTTGGTCCGTATCAGCAAGGGTCAACTAACGTAACGCGTTCTGTTTGGGTATTCAGTAAACTGTGCTGGAATTTTCATCCGCTTTTCATACAGCTTTTCGGGAACGTAGCCGGAATTTCAGAACCATGTTTGACACTTTTGTCCGCCATCTGACGAATAATTGTTGGAGGTCCAATTTGAGTAGCTAAAGTTGGATCCATTTATTTTTACCGTTTGATAAAGTGGGAGTATTTGATTTGGAGAACATTGCATACAGTACGTAGGGTAGTTCAGGGTTACGGTGACAAATGAATTTCCAGGGCTAACTTGTTCGAAAAATTTCCGTAAATTTTCTAACTTTTGCAGGTCAACCTATGCAAATAAAAGGGCGGTCTCCTTTCAAAATTATCAACTAAAATAAAAGACTGATCTTTCTGAAACTGCGTATACATATGCGAATCACTAAAAGAAAGACATTTTGCTCATGTGAATTTTTGGTATAAATTGCATGAAAACGTGAAATGTATAGAAAACGATAAAAAGGAGGTCCTTTATAAATCAATCTCCTCCTTCAATGTACGTGCTACAACAGCGAAAGACATATCATTCGATTTGTATAGAAAATACCTATCGATTCCAGAAGCCCTTTTTCGATTTTTATTTTATTTCTTCTATATCTGCGATTTTTTCTGTATCCCCCCATTTTTTCCCCTACCCCTATTGCTTTAGGGAGACGTAAAGCTACAGGGTAGGCGCATTTCCACACAACGTCACATATATTCACGACGCCTATCGATAGAGAAAAGGCGCATATCCACACGACGTCACATATATTCACGACGCCTATCGCTAGAGAAAAGGCGCATACCCACACGACGTCACATATATTCACGACGCCTATCGATAGAGAAAAGGCGCATATCCACACGACGTCACATATATTCACGACGCCTATCGATAGAGAAAAGGCGCATA
>NW_025938042.1:0-370 GCF_000764305.2 Hyalella azteca | reverse complement strand
ATGCCGCCTTCCAGTAAATCAGACTGTATCAGTTGGGGTTATTGGGCCGTTAGGGGAAGATGTTTCTGATGAAGAACTGACATCTGCTCTGAGAGCATAGTGGCAAACCGCAGCTTTTTTAGAATCAGTTCATTTTCAATTTCCTCATTTGCCCAAGATTTAAATCAATTCCTTATGTATGATACTGCTGGTATCCAGGATACTTTACTGGTCTACTTATAGGACTCCAAAATGAACTTGAGGGAGAGTCTAAAAAACTCTGCTTTGCCACTATGTCTGAGAGATTTAGGTTACAAGGACGCTACAGCCGAGCGAATACTAAAAGGTAAAGGAAACTTGAAAACCTCCAAGTTCAAAATTAACTTTCCTT
>NW_025938041.1:0-21059 GCF_000764305.2 Hyalella azteca | reverse complement strand
TATACTACCGGGATTTTCTAATCCCAAATATATAATTTTTACCATTAACATATATTTAATTATTTTTTACGGAGATGCAATATTCGGTCCAAGTTCATGATGATTCTGTAGAAAAATACGAATAAAAAGTTGTAAAACTCATTGCCGTCACGAAAGGGTTAAGTTCAACTTTCAAACTAAGTTAAAATAATATTTATAATGCAGCGTCGCTAACGCAAATTATAGGTACGTGTTCATGGGCCACAGTACCACACACTAGGTTTTTTAATTATTTCTTAAATTTAGCATTCAACCCATGAAAAAATAATATCTACGTAAATGCAGATTCGCTTACGGATATTGTAGGTATGTGTTCATGGGCCATAGTTCCACACACTAGATCTTATAATTTAATTCTAAATTTAATATTCAAACAATGAAAAATGAATATCTAATGCAGATTCGCTAACGGATATTATACGTACGTGTTCATGGGCCACAACTCCACACACTAGTCTCCTGACGACCGGCAGGGCGAAGCTCTCTTGAGTGGCTGCAACGCTCGATAAATGCGACTAAATTACCTGTCACAGCGAACGAGATTCTCGCTAGCAAGAGAAAAACTGAACTGCATGCTATCCAATGACGGTCAAGTCACCCGGGCGTTAGCGTAATGATGGCACACTTTAGAGCTGCAGACATTAGGCCAACTTAGTATAAAATCCTCATGCTTTTATCCCTAAGTGAAAGAACGAAGTTCGATCCAGGCTATGATTGGAATGGTAAATGCGGGGAATGATGGGAATGACGAACAATGATGTGAATGCTGACAAGGGGTTAGGGCATGTCACCCCACAAGTAACGTTTCAGATCAACTCTTCAATCTTCAGAATGACTCTTCATTGGAATGACTTCTCATCGGAATGCCTCTTCATTGAAATGACTCTTCAGTGGAATGACTCATAGTCGTATAGATAGTGAGCTTATAGTAACAATATGCAAAAACAGTTTAACAGGTGACCGATCATTTACCCAAAATTTTACCCCGAATATTACTCATAAAAATTGACCAAGTACCTCCAAATAAAACCTGGTCATTTACCGAAAATTTTATTTAGAATTTTGACCATCAAAATTTGAGCAATGTCTCCCGATCAAAAACCTGACCATTTGCGCACAACCTTACCCTGAATCTTGGCCATACAAAATTTTGTAAACGATCATTTACGTCGATTGACCATGCACTGCAAACTTTTTTAACAGCCACAATCATTAAAGTTTGGAAACTATTCGTTACTAATAACACAGGACTAAATGTACAGCGAACAAAGTCGTTTGGGTAAATGGGTACCCAAACATGGTACATGGTACCAGGACCGGTTTCATGGTACCAGGACCGGTCTAGCAGAGGGAAATGCATCGCTCTTATCGAGTGTTGTAGAACAAATTTGTACCCGACCGCTAGTTGATCTGCAATGCATTAAGCGCTGAACTTCCGTCGAGTGAGGATATTCCATAAGGTGATCATTTCTTATTGCTTGCGTACCGAAGAATTTACAGATCAAATAAGCGCATAATGGACAAGCTACCTGTACAACAAATTAGTACGTTGAATGAAGCTAAGGAAGACCAGAAGCTCATTGTGGGTGTGATTGACGAAGCTTAATCGAATAAACAAAAATATGAAGAAATGAGAAATCTGATCATCAAAGATGCAATTGCAATTGACAAACCGCTTAAAACGAACACGAAAAATCTTTTCAATGTAGCAAAGGGAGGGAACATAGAAACCCCGGAAAAAACGAACGCATGGTTAATGAAGAACAAGAGTGAGAACAATGAAATATCACCTATTGAACAACCTCATGAAATTTTCAATGGTTATGGCGAACTATTCAAATTTTTATCCGAAGCAAAGAGTATGGTAAAATCAGAAAAAAGAGTTTCTTGTCATCAAAAATTGTTTTTAGATATTTTCTGCAACGATTCTGTAAAAAACATTTGAACGAGCAAATATGTGGAAGGATAGAAACAACCCTTAAAACTGTTTTATCCGAGCAATTTAATATAAGTATTTTACACGGCAATTGCCTTCGATGGCTAGGGAAGCTAGGCTATAAATATTGGAAACTCATGGACGTATCATTATCTCTGCATCAACTATTCAGCAAGCAAAAACAGATAGCGAACATGTTCAAAAATCATCCGGATTTAAGTAAACAGTGGGAGTGAGACCACCAACAGTCTTATGTAAGCAGGTGAGATACAGAACGGAGCACGTCAAGGTCAACCTCTAACGGGATTCCACATGCCACCTCACCTGCTGTATTCTTGTTGTAGAATCATGCGGCTGGCACTACATCGATTGTGAAGAAATTATTTCAGTAAACTCACTGATTCATTACCGTGTTTCATTTACCTTGAAAGCAAAGTGTGAGTCCTCTTTCAAGATGAAAAAAAATTCATTCCCATTAAAGCAAGTCTTCGTATGGAGTGTTTACCTTTAAGAGATCGCGTGTAATATGTAAAAATTCATTACCAACGAATTTCGGGAATTCATAAGTAAAATTTTGCATCTAGCACGCAGCGACTAGAGTGGTTAGCGACGCGTCTTTGTAGTCGCTATCCCCAGGGATCGATACCAAGCATATGCAGTGGTTTTTGCAGGTCGTACGGCAGTGGCCGAAGACATGAGAGGATCGTGGGAGGAGCTGTGAGGTGATGATTAATGAGGCGCACACCGCAAGCAATTCATGGAAGTATAGGTTGAAACGTGCGCCAACGAAGAAAACCGATATCAGTGATGAACTATGCGCGCACTGCACGCCTAGCATGAAAGCTCCTTTCCATGGAAAGTTGAATGCAGAATAGTGTGGAAGCGACGTACGTCCGCGAGTATTTCATACACTAACCGTTTGCAATGGCTAGGCAAATTAGCTTAAAAACATCAAAAACTTATGAACGTATCAATATCTCTGTATCAATGATTAAAAAAACAAAAACAGATTTTTAATTTATTCAAAAATCATCCTGATTTGGCTAAACAGTGGAAGTGATGTAATGCAATCACTACCTTTTAGGCTGTGCGCTCCAAGTCGAAGTCATCATCCGCCAGCAAAACTCGTTTGACAATGCTAATGGCCTTGAGCTGAGGATCGATGGTGGCAGTGCATCGAGTTTTTCCCACTGGAAGCGCCGCTATCTTCCGCATAGTCGGAGCATGCATTACTTCATCGAATCAGTAAAATAATTTTTATTAATATAATGTTTTATTTTCAATTATTGTGAACAAATAATTGAATTAGAATAACAAAATTTCTTAAATATTTTTTCTTCTATATAAAATGAGAGGTGATGAATCATCTAATGTAAGTCATGTGAAAAAACACCTTGGGTACAAAATAAATAAAAGGATAAATTTTTTGAGGAAAATGAGAGTTAATCAATCATCTATTGTGAGTCTTGTGAAAAAACGTACATTTAATGTGAAAACTCTTTGGATACATTTTTTAAGTAAAATGAAAGCAAATATTGTTTGCATGAATCACCGCGAAGTTTGTCACGCAGTAGTTAAAAACCGAAACAAACATAAACAGAAAGCATACTCAAAAGCATCGAAAAGCAATTAACAGTTCGATCACATTAAATGAATACTTCAATTTCAAGATAAAATGCGTAATATGCAATCGCACAGTTCAAAACTTGAAAAGGCATGAGCAAACAAACGTCCATAGAAAACGTTTAAATGATAGCATATTAGCCAGTTCTTTCTTTCATTGTAATCTTTGCAATTTAGAACTGGATGATATCGGAGCGCATGAAGACTCAAATGTACATTTTAAAAAATAAATTTGAATGCATGCGAGTTGAAATTATGACGGCTTTAAATGATAAATGCGCATAACATATTTATCATGGTATAAGAACGATCGATCAGAAGTTATTTGTCAGGAATATAACATCTGACGTCATACAATTAATTGGGCAGTCAAAATTCGATAATATTAAATGACAGCTGAATTCGAGTTTAGTCGAGTTTATAAATTTAAATTAGGCAGCGAGAAAATCTATAATACCGCTTGGTGCAACTCAAACAGGTTTATAGAACTTACAAGGATTCACACAAATTTAAATACAACTAAAGGACTGTATGATAATCTGATACATGGAATCAAGAATTTACGAACAACTCTTCTGGATATATTTTAAACAAGTTGCTAAACTTTACAATCAAAATTGTTGAATAAAAATTTTTAAGAGGTTCTAGCTATATTGAATTACCAGAAAAATTCAGACATCCAAAGTATGAGTAAATAAATATTAACAACCAAGATAACATGTGCTTTAAGTGAGTGGTTGCGTGCCACTTCTGCAGACAAAAAAAATTGTAACAGAATAACGAAAATATTGAAGAAAAAAGCGGCAGAGTTGGATTTTGCAGGTATTAAATTCCCTATGAAAATTAAAGATATCGATAAATTTGAGAAGATTTATAATATTTCTATATATGTATATAGCTTAAATTATTGTTTGGAGCTATGTCCACTTAGAATAAGTAAAACTAAGTATGAAGATGTGGTTTCATTATTGTTAATTACATATGAGAATGAAAGTCATTATGTCTTGATGAAGTCTTTGAGTCAATTTATTCATAAGGCGAGTCATAGAACTAAATATGTATGTCCATACTGCCTGCATGCATTTATACGCGAAGACCTACTTGAACATAAAGATGATTGCTCTCTTCACACACCCGTCAAATATGTTTTTAGTGATGAGAAACTAAAATTCAAGACCTTTCAAGAGACTATCAAGCATCCCTATGTTTTTTACGCTGATTTTGAATCGACTTAGGTAGATATTGATTCATGTCAACCAGGCCTAAAGTCGAATTATACGCGGAATATTCAAAAACATAAGCCCACTAGTTTCTGTTGCTATACTAAATGCGAAGATGATAGGTCTCAAAGTTGGAGTTATATAATGGTAGAGATGAGTCCGAAAAGTTTGTGAAATATCTAGAAGCAGAAACACAACGTATGTATGAATTATTAAATCAATATGCCAAAAAGATGTTCTTATCAGCTGAAAAATATCGCGAACACAGAAACGCTATGTTTGCTACGTCTATCATGACAAGTTTATCAAGGAAAATTATAAGGTTAGAGATCACAACTACCTAGCGGGAGACTACAGAGGCCCAGCGCATCTCAGGTGCAATTTTAAAATTAAAAATCCTAATTTTGTTCCAGTGTTTATGCATATCATAAACAATTATGATTCACATCTCTTTATTAAGGAACTAGGTGAAGTGTCTGGTAAAATAAATGCTATACCAGAAATAGATAAAAAATACATGAATTTTACACAAACCATCAAAATCGGGACGTATATAGATAGAAAAACTTGGAAAAAGCGAGACATAACAAGAGATTTAAGATTCTTAGATACCTAGATTCATGTCTTCATGGTTGGATGCATTATCAAAAAATTAATCAGAGCATGCGGAATTGAAAAGGCATTTCCCTAACAATGAGCAGTGTAAATTTATGCCAAACAAAAGTATATATCCACACGATCACAGGGATACCTTTGATAAAATGAATTCAATTAGTTTACCATTGTGGAATGAATTCTATAACAAATCAAATGGTAAACATATATCAGATAAAGGTTGTGAACATGGTAAAGAGGTTTGGGATGCATTCAAATGCAAAACAACCAAATATTATCATAATCTCTATCTTAAAGTTAACACCTTGTTATTAAGTGAAGTGTTTGAGAACTTTAGAAATACCTGTTTGAAAACATAAAAATGAAATCCAGCTCATTATTTCACAGCTCCAGGTCTACCATTTGATGTTCTATTGAAGATTACTGAGATAGAATTAGACTTGCTAAAAGATCCTGACTATTCATCGAGAAAGGTGTTAGACGTGGTGTTTCAATGATATCTACAAGATGTGCTAAAGAAAATAATAAATATATCCCTGAAAGTTATGATCCTCAAAAACCGAGTAATTATATGTCATACATGGACGCAAATAATTTATATGGTTGGCCAATGTCACAGAGCCTACCAACAGGAAATTTTAGATGGTTGACCGAAAATGAACCATTCATAGATAAAATGGCTACATTTTAGAAGCTGATTTTAGTTATCCAAAAGACTTACTTGACAATTATGATGATTTGCCTCCAGCACCTAAAAATATTCATATAAGGGATATTCATAAGTTAGTACTTCATCTTGGTAAGCGTGAAAAATATGTAATCCATTACAGGAATTTGTATGAGAAACTTGGATTGAAATGAGAGGAAAATTCATAGAATATTAGAATTCGATGAAAGTCCATGGATGAAGCCATACATAGATCGGACAAAAAAACGACAACAAGCGAAATCGGATTTTGACAAAGATATCTTCAAGTTAATGAATAATTCTGTATTCGGTAAAACGACGGAGAACATTAGAAATAGAGTTGAAGTTAATCTGGTCAAGACTAAACAAGAATTAAGGAGATTAGTTAATAAACCTAATATCAAGAGATTTAAAATATTCTCGGAAAACCTAATAGCCTGTCATTTGCAAAAACAAATACTACAGTTTGATAAACCTATTTATGTAGTAATGAAAATACTAGATAAAAGCACGACATTGATGTATGACTTTCATTACAACTTAGAGAAAAATATGGTGATAGAGCAAAGCTATTGTTCACAGATGCAGACTCGCTCTGCTATGGTATAAAAACCGCTGACTTCTATGAGGATATGAGGGAAAATCAAAACTTATTTGACACATCGAAATATCCTAATGGTCATTTCCTATATTCAAATCAAACCAAAAAGTAATAGGTAAAATGAAAAATGAAATGAGCGGCTTCCCATAGGAGAATTTGTAGGTCTTCGAGCAAAGCTGTATGGTTATCGAACAAAATGTTCTGTACCTAAAAAAGAGTGGCATTTTTAACATGATGCTAAGGAAATTACTACTGCCAGAAATGCATTTAAAATTACACTTTAACATTTAATCTAAGCAAGTACCCAACTTTTTTTCAATGATAAACACGCCTATTCTTTTTGTGGCCCTGGCACTAAGGTGCAAAAAAAAACGAATGGAGATTATATAAATAAGGGAGTTAATTTATTAGATAAAGCCTGTAGAGAGCATGATATATTTTCAGTACACATTCAAAAACTAAAGACAGAAACATGTCTGCTGATATCCTAGCAAAGAAAGCGGCTGTAGTTGCGATAGATCCTAGTGAGCCTGACTATGCTAGATTTGATGCAAAATTAGGTAATGATAATATAATATGACAAAAATCGATCAATCAATCAATTGCTGGAAAAAAAGTATGTAGGTCTTTGAGTATCAAAAAACGTAAAAATCCACTCACAGATTTGAGTGGTAAAATTCTAAATAGATTATATTACGATCCTAAAACCGGTTACGTGGGGCTAAATGAACCCGTTCGTAGGAGTGGCTTATCTCGAAAGCCAGTCACGAATTGGTTGGAGTCACAGGAAATATACATTCTACTTAAACCAATACAACATAATTTTACCACAAGAAGAGTCGAAGAAACAAAGATCGATGATCAATGGCAGGCAGACTTAGTTGACATGTGAAAGTATACAGATAAGAGGTAGAAACTACATTCTAACTTTGATTGATATCGTTAGTGAACATGCATGGGCAGTTCCTATACGTAGAAAAAATTGTGAAGAAATTAAAACCCCTTCAAAATATTTCACTGAACGAATTCCTTCAATAGATAAAGGTCTAGAGTTCATTAACAAGCCAACACAGTAGTTTTCAAAAAGTTTGAAATTCAATTGTTTGCAATTGAAAATTAAACTAAAGCTCAAGTTGTTGAGAGATTTTACCGAACTCTCATGGCGAAAATGTGGAAATATTTCACGTACACCAATACAAAATTGGTAGATATTTTACCAGATTTAGTTGAGATTTATAAAATAGTTATCATAGATCAATAAAAATGACTCCTCATGAAACTTCAATTTAGCAGAACAGTAAAATAGTCTATGCGAATTTATTCCCCGAGATAAAGACTGTTGTAATAAAGCCTAAATTCAAGATTGGAGATCGTGTCAGAATTAGTATATTAGTTGATTTGTAAGAAAACTATAGTTTATTGTGTATCAGCAAAAGAAAGAGGTTTCGTCTTTTCAATTTCTGCTATCCTAGGAGCTCTAGGCGCTGCTGGGTCCCTGGCAGGAGGAGCTTCTGCTATAGCTAGTGCTGTCAATATGAAAAAAGCTGATGATAAACTTATAGCAGAAATGAAACGACATAATGAAGCAGTGGAAGCTAAAAGGGGATCCGGTTTTAGATTGATTCCAGCGAAAAAAATCTTCACCGAAAAAAAATTTTGTGGGGGAGGTCTCTACTTGAATCCACCAAGAAAATAATACCCATTAAACCATTAACACAACATGATTTGAATTATTATTTGGGAGTAGTGAAAGTTCCGGCAGTTAGAGATATTTTCATGAGGGATACACTGCCTAGCTCACCTTTTGCAACGGAGCGAGGAATTTTGAATCTTGATGTGTAAGAGGGGACTGGAACGCATTGGACTTGTTGGTATAAGGAAAATGATACTTGTTATTACTCTGATAGTTATGGTTTGACATGTCCCAACGAGTTTATAACGTACATGGATGAATGCAACATTTTTTGTTGTGCCCATATAATACAAAATCGGGTGATGTAATTAAATGTTTTGAAAGGTTAAAACGGCTGGAATATGAGAGGTTTAATTCCATCCTATTAAATTTTTATATGAATGAAATTAATTTTTTTTTATTTTATTTTGCTTTATAAAATGGCAAATATTAATATTTATGCAAATAATTTGAATTTTTCATCAGCTTGCAGAGATGGTGAGGAAGGACCAGTAGAAGTATTTCCCAGAGTCTCTGAAAACTTTAATCGAAACTCTTCGAAATGAACATTGAAATGAACTTGAAGAGAAATGAAATGAAACAAGTAGAAGAAAATAAATAGTTTGCAGGTAGCGCTTGATGATAAATTCAATAATTCGGAATTCGGAGATCCGTAGAGTACAATTGGCGTTTGAGGATTTAGTAAATGAAAAGCTTAGAAGTGCGGATTCATAACCTCGAGTTTAAAATTGATGGAAAAGTATTTTTGCTGAAGTTGATCAGAAATTCAAAAGCTTGAATTCAAATTTAGCTTCAATTAATGATGTAAAATTTAATAACGTAACAGAACAAGTCATGGAGTTACGAGCGGGGTCAGTTTCGCTGACAAAAATGGAAAATATTATCAATGATATGAAAGATATTAAAATTCTATTTCATGATTTTTCTAGAGATATTATATCAAATCAGAATGAAATTAATCATCTTAAAGTAATGCTGCAAAATGAAAATGATAAAAACATAGAACTAAACAAAATATTATCTGATCGTATAAATAATCTTGTAGCTTCACGAGTCTGAAGGCTTTTGAAGTTTTACTGTATTAAAATGATTGGTGTTAATATATTTGGAAGAGGAATTAATCACATCTAAGAGGTCCTCCAGATATTAACTTTCAGTACGTTGACGCCGAAAAATTTTTTATCTGAATAATCGGAGACTTGCCAATATCTCTTATCCAATTGAGGATAAGGATGCCGCATGCAAGAGTTATGTTGATGAGGAGGTCGTAAAAGTCTCAGATATTAATGTAAAGGATTCAGAAATGACCAATAAAAAGTAGATGTTGTGAGGGAGGGTGTCATGAAGCATTTCAATTTTCTCGATTAATAATTGCCTGCAGTAGAAACTCTTGATGAAAATAGTATAAACTCTTGATTAAAAAGTAACCATCGAAATGATAGAAATGAATTCAAAGTTGGAAACTTTCGATGAAGAAGTGAAAACCATCCGAGAAAAATTGAAAAAAAACAAATGGAAAATTTGGTGTCCTTGAATGAAAAAGTATCATCATTGGAGGGGTTTTAGAGTGAAATTAAAACGTTTATTGATGGTGCTGTAAGAAATACATCATCAAGTAAGAACGAACTAGCAGAAGTTATAAGAATTCAAGATCAGTTATTTGAGCAGCTCAGAAAAATTGGACGTCAATTAGGAGCGGATCTTAAAATTGATTTCCTGCTAAATAAGAAACATTCTAAGTTTATAAATTCATCAAATGCATTTATAATCTTGGTTAATAAAAATGAGAGCTAATGTACCATATGAAATAATTGACAAACAAAAGATATCGATTGACCTAAATTAATGTATTTACGGTTTGGATTAGAAAAGTCATTTCATTTAATCAATTGTGATAAACTGATTAAAAATATTCGAAAATATAGTGCGATTTATGATGTAAATAAATTAAACTTAATAGAGGGTAGTTTATTTATAAGCTATTGCCATTAGAGGCAGCCTGTGAGGAGAAAAAAACTTGATGAAATTCTTATAAAAACGGAAGAAGCAATAACAGATGTCCAATGCGAGGTGATGCTTAATTCTGGAAATATTAATCAGCTGCAGATTGATGTTGATAATATTCGCTATGATATTCGCCATCTTTCTGCTGCAATAAATCAGATTATAATTCAAGTGAGTATATTAGAACAAACATTGAAAGGGATGCCAGAAATAAAACTTCAAAAATACTTTATAAGTGGAAAGATGATAATAAAAACGAACAGTAAAACCATTATTTATTTCCTTCTCCAAGTTTGAGGTGACTCATAATTGCAAGATCGAACTGTGGAAAAACGTCATTGCTAGTGAATATGCTATTGGAGAATTTTATTGATTTCAACAATATTATCCTGATTAGCAAGACAACGCATCAGCCTGAATGTAAGTTGTTGAAGAACGCTTTCGATAAGGGATATAATAAATCTGAAATCATTGATTTATTTTCTAACGGCAATGGCAATATTGATGAATATCTCGAAAACCTACCTAAAAAAACGTCAACAAAAGGTGCAATAGAATATTTTGAGAATACTGTTTCTGTACCTGATCCCAGTGATATAGATCCTGGGAAGAAGAATTTTTTCATTTTTGTTATTGCTACGGGATAGAATCAAAATCCTGCAGATAATTTTTACACCCGTGGAAGGAATAACTTTAGTTCGATTTACTTATCTCAAAACTATCACATATTA
Source organism: Hyalella azteca (assembly GCF_000764305.2). Classification (NCBI taxonomy): domain Eukaryota; kingdom Metazoa; phylum Arthropoda; class Malacostraca; order Amphipoda; family Hyalellidae; genus Hyalella; species Hyalella azteca. The sequence continues at coordinate 9,909 of NW_025938041.1, read as the reverse complement.
CCGGGACAAACCATTAGAACGAATTTATTAAATCTATTCGAGTTACCTTTCATCGATATGAAGAATATTAATAGTGATTACATTGCTTGTGATATGCCCTCTGTCGAGTTTCAAGAACTGTGTAATGAAACGTATAAAGTACCTTTTAGTTTCGTGTTGATCAATAAAGATGAGCACCCCGGTTCTGAAAAGTATATTAAAAATTTAAATCAATTATACATCCCAAAAAAGTGTATCTTCCATCAAAACACTCGCTCAAGCCCTGAGTTCTCGGTTAAAAAGTGCTTGGTCAATCGGGGTAAATGATCATTTACAAAATTTGAATGGAAAAGATTCAGGGTAAGATTGTGTGTAAATGGTCTGGTTTTTGATCGGAAGACAGTGCTCAAATTTTTGCTGGTCAAGATTCTAAATAAAATTGTTGGTGAATAACCAGCTTTTATTCGGCGGTAACTGGTCAATTTTCCGGGCAGTATTCGGGATTAAGAATTTGGGTAAATGATCGGTAACCCATGATTTAAGTTGTTTACAGAAAATTTTGTGATAGGCTCACTCATTATACTACTACTTTTCATTGGAATGACTCTTCATTGGAATGACACTTTATTGGAATGACTCTTCATTGTAATGGCTCGATCGAGCGATTCCGATGAAGAGTCATTCCAATAAAGTGTCATTCCAATAAAGTGTCATTCCAGTGAAGAGTCATTCCAATGAAGAGTAGTAGTAGTGGAACGACTCTTCATCAAAATGAATCTTCATCACGACTTCATCATTCATCAGAATACCACTTCTTATTAAGGTCTTCAGTATGAACCCTGTACTGATTGAGAGTCTCGTCGCATGTCATGTTTCAATTGACTCTCGATAATTCCGACGTAACATCATTAGTGCTCGAGTCTATAACAAATTGGATCTTTAACCAACTGATGTAAAATGATACCCTTAATGGTACCCTCACGGCTCTGCCTTGATGGCATCAAATTGTTACTTAGAAAGTGACATTTGGTGGTTATCAAGATGAAAGGACATGCCATTGATTATAAATATTGCAACTATATTAGCATTTTCTAACTGTACGAATAATTGTATCTGAAGGTGTTTGGGGGGGGGGGAATTTTTGCATGTTAAAACGTTTCGAAATTACATTTTGTTCTGAAAATGTAGTGCTTTTTTCCCATTCCATATTGCTACGTTCAATCAAATACGAGTATTGGGCTCGTATATTCACCATTGTTTTAGTAATTAAAGAAAACACTGGAAAGGAAGGAGTGTATGAATAATTTCGTCGCAAAGTGTACAAGGCAAGCTGCGATTAGACGATGTATTGCGACTATCGCCATGAAAATCGCAATACGAACACATTCAAACATTCCCAAGTTCGTAATATGACATTTTTACATGAACATGGCAGCACAAATGCAGGGTTCAACATCAAAGATAAATATTGTTGGGTGACAAGTGATGTACTGGCTCTAAGACATGCATGTGTATGACTAGAAGTACATCGCAAATTGCCGAACGATTTTCTCAAATGGCTTCGTAGTTAATGGAAATGAAAACCAAGTAATTCCTTACACCAATTTCTCATGATTTATCCACATAATTTGGGCCTGATCGATGGCCAGTACTTTTATTCCAGAATTTGTCAGTGGCCGACAATTCAGTTGAGCTTCCTAATGATTGGATTAGATTGCCATTAGACACGCCAGCGCCGCAACAAAAGCCATTGTCCAGGCTCCTTGTTTTGAGTGATTGATTATGGTTCGTTGCGAGGCATTATCGTGAAGACCTAAATGTCCTGCTTCGATTTAGGAATTGTTTTGGAATAAAATAATGTGCATTTTTACGCACCAGGGTTCATTTATTATTCATTTAGGTTCTGTGGTTTTATTAGAGAAGATTACATATGCTCATTACTCATGAATGACACTCCTATGATCAGGGGCACTTAAGCTAAATGATGCCCATACTCACTATGTCGTCATGACATCATGCAGCCATGTTCACTCGTACTCATCACGTCACCAAGACTCACTCGTACTCATCACGTCACCAAGACTCACTCGCACTCATCACGTCACCAAGACTCACTCGTACTCATCACGTCACCAAGACTCACTCGTACTCATCACATCATAAACGCTTCACTTGATAAATATGTATCAACTTTGTAGAGATTATGACAATCTTTGAATGTTTGACATTTGTAAACAACCCATACCGCTTCAGTGTTCATATTCTTTATCGGATATGTATTTATCATTTAATTTGTTATAAAATTCATTGCTCGATGGAAAACTAATTTAATTAACTATGTCATGGGCATCCATGTAATGGTATGGATATATACCTTTGTTTTGTATCAATTTGAACTAATCATTTTCAGGGAAATGTCTTTTCAATTTCACTTGCTCTGATATATTTTTATATAATGCATGCAACAATGAAAACAAATCTGAAGGTATCCATAGGAATTTTAAATCTCTTGTTATGTCGCGCTCTTTCCAGTTTTTTTTATCTATGTACGTTCCGACTTTGATGGGTGAAACTTATATATCTTTGACGGGTGAAACTTATATATCTTTGAACTGTTTCGGGTATAGCATTTACTTTACCAGACACTTGACCTAGTTATTTAATAAACAGTGAATCTTAATTGGATAAATTATGCTTAAACACGGAAATAAAATTAGTATTTCCAATTTAAAATTGCACTTAAGATGCGCTGCACCTCCATAGTTTCCCGTTAGGTGATTGTGATCTCTAACCTTACAGTTTTTTCAGTAAACATGACAGACATAGCAGACTGCGGAATTTCCGCGTTCTTGGTATTTTTCAGCTGATATAAGAACATCGTTTTTGTATATTGATTTTATAATTCATATAGCTACACGTTTTGTTTCTGCTTCTGTATATTTTACAAATTTTTCAGATGCATCTTCATCATTATATGACTCCACCTTTGATTGCCTACCAATTTGCATTCAGTAAAGCAATAGAAACTATTAGGCTTATGCTTCTGAATATTTCGCGTTTAAGCGTAGCGTCTGGGTCCAAAATCGACAATTTTGGCTTTTCCGGTTTCTAGTCTCATCTTAAAGCTGACATTCTGACCTATCCAACGGTGCCAAAACCATAACTGTACGTTGTTTTATGCGTTCACGACAGATCGCGAAAGGGTTAGTGGTGGTGGAGTTGTTTAACATTCATGATAGGGAATAAATGCGGCAGTGCACTTTTTATCGCTGGTCTTCACACACTCCGCTCCAGTAACCCTGCTGCAGTCGTGTGGGATGGTTCTCGCGTCGTCGATCGCACCATCCTTGACAGAAATTGAGCTCCAGTATCGTCAAGTCTTGCCTCCTTGCAGCCTTGAATGCCGATTTCGAGGCGCCCGGGACTTTGTCGCGCTCTACTGAACATTCAAACTTATTATCACTGGAAAACTATCTTCTCCTACAGTTTTGAAGCTAAGGCAATGAGACATATACCATTCAATTTGCAAATAAAAGGTCTAGAGATTGGTCTTTCACTTTGTTATATTCACTTCTGGAATCTTCTGGAATTTCGTATAGTTTGGATTCTATTTAGAAAAAAGGAGGGGGGCGGGGGTGAAAATCGAGAAATTTTCGAAAAATTTACAAAAATGCTCCACCCACAAAAAATAGGATTTCGAAAAAATGAATGACCAATCGATAGATATAGTCTTTACGCATCGAATGAAATGCATCGCGATGTTGTAGCTTGAAAATCATTAGAGGAGATAGTTTTCAACGGTACCCCCTTTTTGGCCGTTTTCTAAGAATTTCACGTTTTCTTTCATTTAAAAAAATTGACACGAACAAAAAAGTCTTAGATTTCTGTTTTACACACGTGTACCAAGTTTCAAAATGATCCGTCAGTAAATAAAAAAGTTTTTCTGGGACTCAGACGCTCCCCTTAATTTGATTTTGGATCTATTGACATGAATCAATACTTGCTAAAGTCGATTCAAAATCGGCATAAATTATAAATAGATATTTGATAGTCATTTGGAAAGCCTAGAATTTTGATTTTTCATCATCAAAAACTTATATGGTGGGCGAATGAATTGAGTAATCGTCTATATTTTTTCAGGTAGGCGTGCGCGGATAAATGCATGCAAGCAGGATGGATAAACGTATTTAGTAATATGACTCGCTTTGTAAATAAATGGACTTAAGGACTTCATCAGGACATGATGACTTGCGTTCTCATTTGTGCTGTACAATACCGATTTTATAACTTTATTTCTGCTTTTAGTAATTTTACATGGGCATAGCCCCAAACAATAATCAGAGCTTATACATTTATAAACATATTATTTCATATTTTCAAATTTATGGATGTCTTTAATTTTCATACGGAATTTGACATTTGTAAAATCCATCTCTTCGGCTTTTTCTTTAATATTTTAGGTATTCTATTAGTATTTTTTTTCATTTATGCAGAAATGGCGCGCAACCGACCACTTGAAGCCCATGTTATCTTGGTTTTAAATGTTTAGTATCTTATATTCAATATGTCTCATTTTTTTCTGGTAATTCAATATAGCTAGAACCTCTTAAAGGTTTGTATTCAACAATTTAAATTGTGAAGTACATATAGCAACTTTTCTAACATTCATCCAGATAAAAACGACAGTCTACAATAGAAACATTCAGTTGTTTGTAAATCCTTCCATTCTTTGCATCAGATTTTTAAACAGTCATTTAATTGTATTTAAATTAATGTGAATCCTAGAAACTTCAATGAATTTGTTATAGTTGAAACAAGCAGTATTATAACTTTTCTCACTGCCTAATTAGAATTTATAGAACTCGACTTGTAAATTCTTTTTACTTTATTTGGCTCCCCTGAACAATTTAAAAATCCAAAAAACGCCATCTTAAAAAAATTATAACTCCAACAGTTTTCAAGCTACGGCAATGTGAGACATACCGTTCGATTTGTAAAAACAATACCTAGCGACTCTAGAAGCTTTTTTTTTAATATGTGCATGGTTTGACTTATATATGGGAGGGGAAGGAAGGTGGGGGGATAAAAATGTAAAAAATGGGTAGAACGCGAAAAAAACGATGAGGAAAATCAAAAATCGGGGCTCTAAAGTCGCTAGATAATGTTGTTACAAATCGAATGATATGTGTCTCTACATTGTAGCATGTGATTTGCAAAAGTTATAAACTTTTTTAGAGTACCCCTTATTTGCCGTTTTCTATCAATTCCACGTCTTCTTTCATTTTTTTTTAAATTTACATGAACAAAAAGGTCTTAGATTTCTGTTTTACATATGTGTACCAAGTTTCAAAACGATCCGTCAGTAAACAAAAAAGTTTTGTTGGAGGGTAGCCGGTCGCCTTAAGTAAAATCTAAAGGCTTTATCTATAAATGTAGCGGTAGCGCTGTAGCGGCAAAACCTCGTATCGCTACTTAAATATGTAGCGGGCGCTACCGCTACCGCTACATTGCCTTAAATGTAGAGCCGCTACCGCTACCGCTACTGAAAATGTAGCGGCCGCTAGTAGCGGCCGCTACATGTAGCGCGCTACTGCCCACCTCTGCTTATATTTAATATGTCTCATTTTTTTCTGGTAATTCAATATAGCTAGAACCTCTTAAAGGTTTGTATTCAACAACTTAAATTGTGAAGTTTAGCAACTTGTTTAACATTCATCCAGATAAAAATGACAGTCAACAATAAAAACATCCAGTTGTTTGTAAATCCTTGCATTCTTTGCGTCAGATTATTAAACAGTCCTTAAATTGTATTTAAATTGATGTGAATCCTAGACACTTCAATTAATTTGTTAGAGTTGAAACAAGCAGTATTATAGCTTTTTCACTGCCTAATTAGAATTTATAGAACTGAACTTGTAAATTCAACCATAATTTAATGGTTGAATGGTTGGTTAAGTATTTATCATTGAAGGTTTTCTTGATTCTATCCCGCTTGCCTCCAAATTCATTTCTAAAATGCTCATCCGAATTTTCACGCACTCCAATATAAAGGACCCGACTCAAAAAGAAAAGTTAGGCCCACAGCTAAAGTTTTCAAGTTATGCAGCCACATCTGGTTCTGCATATGACAAAGCTTATGGCATAAAATTTGATGGAAAAAAGCCGTGCTAGGAGATACAATTGCAAGCATCTAAGGTAATGATTTAGGGATCTGTAATGTAGTATTGGAGAGAACTGTCGGATTATGGGAGCTGGTAACAAAAAAAAAAGCTCCCGGAAACTTCAATAAAAAAGATGTTGAAAATCATGTGCGAATTATAAGACAGAGAAAGGTTAATATCAGGTTGGATGGCACAATAAAAGCAAACAGGGGAGATAAATACTACAATTTCATTAGACCACTCTATAAAGCAACACGGAAGGAGAAGGTCGGTCATAAAGTTGCTAGAATTAGAGCAGCAAGTCCCTCATCGTCTATGGATTCAACTCCAGAATCAAGACCGGATATTGGTTCAGACGTTTCAGGGTTAGTAATAATAGTTATACCCTATTCAGTTAATGATATTGTTGCAAATCATCACTTATTATTTGGCTCTCTGAATGCTGAAAACACAAAGTTTTCAATGAATTGCAGGCACTCAACTCGTGAACTTAATGAACGAAATTTATTCAATGATCATGATGTTAAATTTTTGAATGATTTTTATTTAGGAAAATGGAATCGCAAAGCATAGTTTTTACCGGTAGAAAATTGATATTTACACGAATTTCACGCCAGCAATAAAATTGTATACAAACAAATTTCATGAACTGGCCATGATGGGACTGGATATGTATCACTCTATCCCGAATAGCGATGAGAGAAATAATAACTTTTATGTTAGGAAACACAGTATAATAATGTCTATAACTATTTCGACCGGATGCTATGAGATAGAGTGTATCAATAAGTTCATCAAAATTGCATACAGAAACGAAGACTCGGTTGATATAAGAACGAACACCAACACACTGGAATGCGTTATTACTATTCGTGATCCTGACTTGAAAATTTATTTCAACAAAACCAACAGTTTACATACTCTTTTAGTCTTTGGTAATGAAGTGTTGAAAGGTGTTCGAGAACATGCAGGGAAAAAATATAGTAAATATAATGTCTGTTAATGCAATTCTTGTTCACTGCAGTATAATCAATGGATCATAACCAAATGGTGATTTACACAAAATATTGTATACATTTTATCATAACGTTCCCCCAGGATATAGAATTGTAGAGAATCCTAGTCAACCAATTTATATAACCGTAGATCAGTTTTCAATTTATAATATTCGGCTTTAGTTGAAAGATCAAAATAGAAATATTTTGAACATCATAGGTGGAGAAATAACAGTCCTATTGCACTGAAGGTCGAAAAATATTAAATAATCTTTAGAAAATATTACTTACAGAAGTGGAGAACTTACAATGAAACGAAACTATTCAAGTTGATGCATAAATTTATAAAGTTGGAACTCATGATTATGAGCCTCAAATTGGAACTGATTTAAATCGTGAACACAATGATATGAAGATTATTATTCCTAATCATAATCAGTTTCTACTACCATCAGACAGTTGTCTTTACATCGAAGGTGCTTTAACGAAAGAGGATGGTAGTAATTATAACTTTAAAGATGATAAAATATCAATTATCAATAATGGTCTGATGTATTTATTCGATCGAGTATCTTATAGAATCGGAAATGATTAAATTGAGGGCTCTAGGTATCCTGGAACTGCTGCAACTCTAAAAGGGTCAACAAATTATCAACGAAGCTCTAAAGAAAATATGATGCTCCTCTGGAATATTGACAGAAATCAAAATGAATAATCAAATGATGGTTTCAACGAACGCATTGATTATTTAGGAGTCGCTGATGGTCAATTTAATGCTACAAGTCATCTAAAACATTTTCTTGGAATCTGTGAAAATAATGACAAAGTGATTTATGGAGTCAAGCATGGAATCAAGCAACTCTAAGAAGAGGTACGTGATGACGCAAATGCTCTGTTTAAGACTAGCGATAAAAATCCAAACCACCAATATAAATATGGGGATGGGAAAATTACTTTCAAAATACTAATTTTGAAAGTGACGCCTTATAACCTCTCTGATGAGTGTAAGATTAAATTATATTGTCAAATAAAAGATAAAATTCGAATATAAATTGCATATATAAATCGACAATTGGAGCAAACAATAATGAGTCCTAATCAAAAGTTCTTGGATTGAATTTTACACCCCAAGTTCGGGAAATAGAAGACCTCGATATGTCATTTTACATTTCAAATTGGTTCGCAACTTTCTTACAACTAGATAATTCGAAACTTTGTAACAATACACTGTTTGATCACTGATATTTGAAGAATGCATATTTCCAGCTAAATGACTAAAGCTATCCTGAGCAAAACTTACAAATCATTTTTGATAGTAACAAGACACTATATTTAAAGAGCTCAGCAGCTAATTAGTTCCTATCTAATTACTTATAGAACTCCCCCACCCGCCCCCCTTTCATAAATGTCGTAAAATCATAAATCGACGTAGCGAGATGGCAGTGGTACCGTTGGATAGGGCAGAATGTCAGCTTTAAAATTAGTATAAAAACCTAAAAAGTAAAAATTTTCAATTTTAGGGTAGACGCTCCCCTTAAGGACAGTCATATTGATATGAAGATTAAAGTTGAATTAAATAATAACATTCCTTATAATACACATGCTTATGCTCCAATTCTTTCAGGCAGAATAATTCAATTACAATCTGATGGTGAAAAGTGAATATAAATTACTAAAATTGTAAAAATTCTATTATATTTATATCTTATTAAAACGTTGTATTGCGTAAAGTGCAAAAAAATGATACTGAGCATGCTCAGTATGTTATGACGAAAAATAATAAAATATTGAAAAACGGACGTTGCTTGATTTGTAAGAAAACTAAAGCTTCTTTTGTAACAGTATAAGATGGAAAAGAAGGAGGTTGCATCTTATCAATTCCTGCTATCCCAAGAGCTTTAGGCGCTGCTTGGTCCCTGGCAAGAGGAGCTTCTGCCACAGCAAGTGCGGTAAATGAAAAGATAGCTGATGAAAAACTTATTGCAGAAACATAACGACATAACGAAGCAATGGAAGCTAAAAAGGGGTCCGGTTTAAGATTGATCCCGGTGAAAAAAAATCTTCACAAAAAATTTTGTGGGAAAGTCTCTACTTGAATTCGCCAAGCAAATAATAAACATTAAATCATTAACACAACATGATTTGAAACATTATTGAGAGCATTGAAAGTTCCTGGAGTTAGAAATATTTTCATGGGGGATACACTGCCTAGGTCACCTATAAAAACGGAGCGAAGAACTTTGAATCTTGATGTGAAAAGGTGATCTGGAATGCATTGAACTTGTTGGTATAAGGAAAATGATACTTGTTATTACTTTGATAGTTATGGTTTGACATGTCCTAACGAGTTTATAACGTTTATGTATAAATGCAACATCTTTTGGTGTGCCTATATAATACAAAAAACGGGTGGTGTAATTAGATGTTTAGAAAGGTTAAACGACAGGAGTACGAGAGGTTTGATTCCATCCTATTAGATCTTTATAAGAATGGAAGTGAATTTTTTTATTTTATTTTATTTCATAAAATGGCAAGTATTAATATCTATGTAAATAATTTGAATCTTTCATCAAATGGCAAAGATGGTGAGGAAGAACCAATTGAAGTATTTCACATAAAGTCTACTGAAATCTTTAATCGAAACTCTTCGAAATGAAATGAAACAATTTGAGGAGAAAATAAATAGTTTGCAGGTAACGCTCGATGATAAAGTTCATTAGGAATTGTATATCGCAAAAAATTTGAAACTGATTATTGAAGCTGATGAGGAGATC
>NW_025938040.1:0-1117 GCF_000764305.2 Hyalella azteca | reverse complement strand
AGTGTAACGTTTGCTGCCACACTCGCATGTCGCCACATTCTCAACGTTTATGGTGAATGTGTGAAACGCAAGGGAACACGACATGGCACTTGGGTAATATGGTGAATGTGTGAAACGCAAGGGGACACTATATATACATGGCACTTGGGGAATATTTAATTGTTTTAATTGTTCCCCAAATAATTTCATTATTTGGGGAACTATGGAGAATGTATGCAAAGCAATGTAAATGTACGATGAATGTTCTCCGACAAACAAATCATAATGGAGTTAGTATTTCAAGAGTTAGGTAGGGAGCATTATCATATTGAACAAAATTGGCAGAATATTGGCCAACTCATCCACAATGTGGTTCATCGAGATTTTTAAGAAATACATTTTATTTTCAGATGAATAAAAGTAATTTACTCATGCAATTCTTTCAAAATTAATGCCTCGAATAAGGTTATTTATTTAATAGCATTTAATAGCAATATTAACTCAATCAAATTTCAGTCATGGATTTCTTACAGATTCTTACGATTATACATTTAAACGTTTTTGTTTATACCTTTATACCAGTTGTAGAAACAAAGATTAAAAAGGTAATAATTACCGATCATAGCATTGAAAAATCAAAATTATCCTATATCGTAGCTACAGGGTAACTTGCAGCATTTTTCAGCAGCACAGCCACACTACGTATATATTGCTTCCGCCTAACAAATTTATTCCACTGGCGCTACATAAAAAGGACGAATGTCATATTTTAAAGAAGACATCTACACCTGAACTTGACGGACCGTTTTGTCGGAAAGAGTTTAATAGACTGCAACACTGCGACCTGTGAGTGCAATGAACAAGGTTCACAATGCAATTAAGGACGGCGCTGTCAAAGCAGGCAATCATGTTTTAAAAAAAGTTAAGCCACAATTAGAGGCATCATTTGCCTTCAAGGAAAAACTGTCGATTAACGGAAAAATCTCAAGTGTACTTACTCCTTGGCGCAACATTTCTCGAGGGCTTGCTAATGCTTACAATTAAGCACGTCAAGAACACGTCATGAACTAGCAGCTCACTAGCACGTCAAGAACACGTCATGAACTAGCAGCTCACTAGCACGTCAAGAACACGTCAT